>NC_072462.1:11010806-11263306 GCF_027596085.1 Anoplopoma fimbria | reverse complement strand
ACAAAGACGAGGAACAAGACAAAGAGGACGAGGAAGAAGAAGCAGAGGAGGAGAACACAGACGCTGTAGAAAAAGGCAAGATGGACGAAGTAGATAAGGAGTGGGAGGGAAAAGATGAAGACAAGGATAAAGAGGAGGAGGAGGAGGAGGAGGAGGAGGAGGAGGAGGAGGAGGAGGAGGAGGAGGAAGACAAGGTGCATGAAGAGGAACAGTTAGACAAAGTTGAAGCGAAAGAAGTAGACAAAGAGGATGAACAGGAGTACGAAGTGGATGAAAGGGAGGATAGTGTTGATACAGGGGAGGAGGATGAGGAGGAAAAAGAGGACAAGGAGGATGAAGCAGAAAAAGACCAGGAGAAAGACTTGGACAATAAAGAAGTGGATGAGGATGACGAGGATGAAGAAGTAGAGACGAAGGAGGAAAAAGTAGTCTGGGAGGTGAAAAATGACGTAGAGGAAGAGAAGAGTGTAGATACAGGGGAGGAGGATGAAGATGTAGAAGAAGAGGAGGAGGAGGAAGCAGAGAAAGAGGATGGAGCAGACAAAGACAAGGAGAGAGATATACACAATAAAACAGTAGATGAGGATGAAGAAGTAGACGAGGAGGAGAATGATGGAGAGGTAGACGAGGAGGAGGGGGATGAGGAGGTAGATGCAGAGGAGGAGGATGAAGAAGAAAATGAGGAGGAGGAGGAGGAGGAGGATGAAGAGGTAGATGCCGAGGAGGAGATGGACAAAGAAGATGCTGAAGTAGAGGAGATGACGCTCAAAAAGGAGGAGGAAGAAGACCGCAAAGACGTGAACAAGAAAGAGGAGAAAGACAACAAGGAAGACAAAGTACAGAAACGCATCAAATGCAAACCTGATGTCCCACTCCATCTGCAGTTCCATAAACTGCACACCTCCTTCTCCTCCTGGAAGCAGTCATGGATGGTGGCGGTAGCTCACAGAGGAGGAGATGAGTATGATGAGGAGGAGGAGGAAGAGGAGGAAGGGGGGGAGGTAGAGGAGTGGAAGGCTTGGAGAGAGTCGTGGAGGATTTGTCGCTGGAAGAAGCCAGACGAGGACGAGGTGGTGTGTTTCTCCACCGAGCACCGGAGTCAGAGATACATGGGACTGACTCACGAAGATGACGGCATGCCAAAGAGTGAATGGACTCTCAGCTGGAGAATGACCAAGAATGCAGCAAAGGATGCAGATGCTAAAGAAGAAGAACAAGAAGAGGAGGAGGAGGAGGAGGAGGAGGAGGAGGAGGAGGAGGAGGAGGAGGAGGAGGAGGAAGAAGAAGAAGAAGAACAACAAGAAGAAAGTTGAAGTTTTCTATTAGCTCAAAGATTATAATATATGAAGTACATTGAGATTTTTGTTTTTATGTTGGAGCCCAGGGAAGTCAGAGTTATGGGTATACAACCTTAATACTTTTGGTACTGGATGTGTTCAATTGTGGCCGTAGAATCATAAGCTGGCTTTGATGTGGTCTCCACCTACCAAATGTCTGGGGATTTTTAAATGCAAAGTAGTTGCTAGAGCAGTGGCGAGAATGGCTGCTATCGAACAGGCGGCTACCTTTGGTTTTTGCAAAGTGAAGCCAATGCGCAGGGGCCTTAAACTTGCTCTCTCTGCTGGCCATCAGAGGGCGACTCCTCTGGTTGCAAATAGAAGTCTGATTGTATCGAGTTAACTTATTAACTTTCCTCCATTGCTAGAAAGCTAATGTTTGCGCCAAAGTTCAGCATGGTGTAAAGCTTGAATGAAAAGATTCAAAAGGTCAATTCACATGATCGAAGGTGGGAAGTAACCAAGCGGCCAACCAACAGTGCTGAGAAACAAAGCAAGCGCGGAAGTACCAAAAACCGCAGTTCTTTGAATGGCCACTTGAGGCTGGTTCCTAAAGGGAGTCAATCCCCATAGACCTCCATGTTGAAATACATGGCTTTACAGCAGAAATAAACTTGTTTACATGCTAAATGCAGCAAACACAAGTTTGTGACGGCGTGGCAATATGAAGCACTTTAAGGGAGAAGATAGACGTTAAAGAAGAATGTGTCAAAATATGTAGAAAATGTAATGTTAGACAATGTCATGTTCAGCATTGGAGACGTGAAAGACGATGCAGAGATCAGCCCGACTTGTTTGTAAAATGATGTGTATCTTTAACACTTAAGGAAAATAATGTGTAAATATGTCACTGCGTTTAATAAAATTACGAATCGTATACTTATCGTACTGAAGTCAGGTAGCCAAATGTTTAGCGATTAATAAAGTGGTTTTAAAGAACCGGCTCAACATTTTGCATGATGCACTTTTTCACTTTCTTTCTGAGAGTGAGTTGATTATATGGATATCAACGCCATGTCTGTGAGCTGGGGTGATGCTGTGGTTAGCCTAGCTTAGCATAAAGACCAGAAGCAGGGGGAAATAACAAACAACAATGAGCGCAGAGGGAGGATGGATACACTGTTGTTTGTCGAGAAATAGTTCCAGCATTTAACTCCCCTTTACACACCAAACTGTAGCTTTTTCAGAATCTGTGTAGATTAAACCAACAAGATACAGCATGTTATAATACATGTTAGAGGTGGTTATCGGTGCTTCACAGGGGCGGTTGTGGCTCAGGGGGAAGAGCGGGTCGTCCATTAATCCCCCGGATCCTGCTGTCTGAATGTTGAAGAGTCCTGGACTGAGATGATGAACCTGCTTATTATGGATTAAAATGCAGAGGTCAAACTGCATGTTCCTGTAGGTGATTTTGTGTGACTGTAATGAACACTGGAGCCTCTAGGGGGTTCTAGCGAAGCTCACAATTTCTTAAACTAATGCTAAGTTGTTGTCAGTCAAGTTGATCGATGCTCAAAATATATTTTGAAGCATCGGGTAAATGAAATGCAGTCAACTGACCCCTTTAATTTTTCCAGCATCAAAGTTGTATGTCGATTGTGATTTATAAATCAGCCACCAGATGGAGACACAGACTCACGGTGGTCCATCTCTGCCTTTGTGGAGCTCCTCACATAGTTTGTATGACTGTAAAGTTTTACAGCATACACAAGCTCCATAAGCTTTGGCTACACAGGTAAAAAAAAGTTGTGGTTGGTTTTAGAGTGAACTGCAGTTACTCACTGCTTTATTGTTTTTTTTTTTAAAAAAACCTTTATGTAAAATTCACTACACATCCAATCTAATAAGAAAATGTAAAAGATTAATTCAAAAGAAAAATCTAAATGGACTTTCACAACAACAAAAAACAAGAAATGTCTAAATAATGAAAAAGGATATAATTAATACATTAAAAAAAAGTAACTTTACTGCAAAGTCTCATTCTATAATGTTTAAGCACAAATAAAGTCATTGTTATTTAACTTCTTGACATCAGACCATTTTCTTGATAAATGTGTGGCTGTAAATTACCACGTTAAGATATTTCTTTATAAAATTCTGAGAAATTACACATATTTAAATCTAAATCTAGTACAGCATAAACTAATTGAGTCAAATATATTTTCAAGAGATATGTTTAATGTAAAGGAGGACCTAAATGAGCATTTATTTGTATTTAGGCATTATGATAACTATATATATTTTTTAAATTTCATTTATACTCCCTCGTGTTTGGCCAGTGCCTGGTTTCATTTTTAAAAATGGGGCAGCAAACTTGGAAAGATTCATAATTGGCTATTGAAAAAAAAAAATAAAAAAAGTCTTGCCCTGTTACACCACCTAACCCAATGGATTACCCCTCCACTACACCCCAAATAATACAATCAATGTGCTTATGGAGCTAGTGCTATTAGCTACTTTTTTGGGCTGGGTTTTTTAGATTTGGATAATTTTTCTAATCTAGCATTCTCTTGCTATACTTTCTCAACATTACCAACCCCCAACTTTAAGACAAACGGCATGTTTCCTACCCGGGATTAACAGCCAACGCATGCCGTGAGAAACGACCAGTGACCAACTCAAAGGGCTATTTCTGAATAGCAAACAGATCATCGATATAGACAGCTTAAATATTTTCACGGGATTGGGGACTAAGTCTATTTTAAAAAGACAAAAGTGGGGTTTCAAAACCATAACTTTGCTCCAATTGCTCAGGCGCCTCTGGCCGTGATATTACACTCTTGTGAAACTATTTCTTAGAAATATTTGAACATCTTCAGTAAATAAGATGCTTTTGATTAAAAATGTTGCTGTTTTCCTCAGCATTTTAACCCTAAATGGTTCTTTACAGGAAAGTGGTAAAATGCACTTTGTTCAATTAATATATTTTACATGCTAACTGCAACATTTGCTGAACTTTATAAGTTTTTAGGGTGAGTTTCCGTCATGTTGATTCCAGCTGAACACGTTAGACGAGACTGTAACGGTAGATTTTTTGAGTTCACATGTAACATATGTTGTGTTATATATATGAAGTGTTATAAAGGGAGAGGAACAATTAAACATGATGGTTTTAATAAGAATCTCAGATATTGGTTTATATAGCTGTTTTTGTTTGGGGACAGTTTTGGGGTACATGATCTAAAATAGGGCTTGAGTATTTTGGAAGATTTGCTGTTCAGATAAAAAAAAGACTTGCTTTAGTGCCCACCAGCAGTGAGGAAACAAGACATCCACCGCTCTCTTTGCATCATCACGTGGAGTTAAAGCCGTGCTTCCTCTCCTATATCCGCGTCTTCCTCTCCCCTTCGGTGTCTTGCGGCGGTCTGGCAGCTTTCACATGCAGATTTCCTGTTGTGTTCAGGTCAGGTTTTCCCTCCTGCTGCTGACTCTCCTGCTGTGTATTAGCATGAGATCAGACTGCATTGTGATGCTGCGCAGATTACAAAATACCCATTTCCACCTCTGATTGTGCCTCTGTGGTCAAAGCAGGGACAGATTAACACGGGCTGAATGGAGGGGAGGAGGGGTTTTCTTCTGGTTTTACTCCAAATAAAACTAAATCTAAGGATCCAGATACCCTACCCCTTAAAAAAAAAGATTGTCTGAGAAAGGTTTATCTTTGCTCATTCATCTTCACCTAACACACTGATGAAGCTGCTGCTCACTCTGCTCAGGAAGAGTCAACATGCTCAACAAAACTCTGGCACATTTAATGACTTTATTCTTTGACTGGTTCATTACATTTAAGATTTTTTTTTTAAATGTATAAGAAAGGGGAAGGAATGAAAAGGGGAAAATAAATGCATGTACACACCTGAAAAAAGGCACCTGACTAGTAATTCATCATTGATAAGCAGAACAGATTGGAAAAAAGGTGAAAATGTATGTTTGAAAAATGTCTTTACCGCTCTCCATTAAATTGTATATTTCTTTGCAATGTCAGACCAAGTGATAAGAAGTGCAATTCTTCCTCAAGAACCAACAACCACAATCTGGTAATGATCCAACCTTTTAAAAAAAGAGAGATATATGATTTCTATATGATTTTTTAAAATGCGTCTTCTGGTGCAAATACTTGTTGATAATCCAGTTGAGCTACTTCAAGCCTTAAATAACCCAGATAGGTCTAATATTGGCGTCTGGGGAAAAAAAAAAACATACACATTAAGAGATGTCAACTAATCCATGAAGATATCTGGAAGCCATTTAGAAAAACTGGGTCCTGTTTAACTCAAATCTACCTGGCAGTACAGATGTCTTCTATTTATAGAAATATAAGTTGTATTTATTGAGTTAGATGTTCAAATTTATTTGTGTAAGTAATTTTTTATTGGACCTGTTCTTTAATGGAAATAAGCAAACAAATCTCTTAGAAACCTGGTCTCTATTTTCTTTAGAATTAGTACCACATTAATTCCGAGAAACTTTCTGGTTAATCTTTTATGAATTTAAGACACCTACGATGAATCATTATTAGTTTATTTCCTGAAAATTGCCCTTTTCATGCTCCAAGAAATCAAATTCTGCTGGAGAAGTAGCGATCCTTTATTTATTTATTGAAGTATTTATACAGTTAAAGGACATTTTACTTTGACTAAAATGCAGAAATCAATCTTTTTAACTGTGTTGTTTGTAACGGTAAAGAGATGTAATGGGAGGAAATTATTTAAAAGGTCTTTGTACTGTATTATTATACACTGCTGTGGTAAAAGTGATGTAGTAGAGGAAGGCATGTGTGCATAACGGGAAAATGAAGAATAAAGGTTTGTGTCGGTGTCTGCAGTGCAGAAGAAGGGACATGCTGGGTGACTCTGGGTAATTAACATGTGAAGGCAGGACTGGATGGGCGAGTGAGGTGGGAGTAGAGGGAGAGAGAGAGAGAGAGAGAGAGAGAGAGAGAGAGAGAGAGAGAGAGAGAGAGAGAGGGTGGAGGTGGAGGCAAGCTGAGAAAAAGAGGGAGAGGAACATTAACCAACTACAACAACTTTCTAGTTGAACGTAAATATGATTATAAACTTTATACATTATACATACAACATTAATGTTATAAGGCCTGTTATACATTAGTCAACAGCATTAGTGGACACATAAATGCATTTTACATTCGTGTACAGAATGGTTTAGAAATAAAATCACACTAAATTGAAGGCAGCAAGTTCTTCATTGTTGTCCATTGATCAATAATAGTCATTTTAGACATTGTTACACAATTCAGAATGGCAGTAGTTGGAAACAAGGTAAATAAGTTGAATTATATATAAATAATAAGGTATCTATAATTGACCTTGATATTTGAATATATCTATAATCAAATAAAAAAAACCAATAACATAAAAAAGTAAATATAGCTTTTTCAGTGGCTACAGGAAGTACTTATTTAAAATATATGATTAATCTTTTTCATTTGGCATAAGGGTTAAGATTCTACTTGAGAACTATAAATGCACTCTGCCTGATGTAAGATACATTTGCAGGTAAAAGATGCGAAATGTACCTCAAAAAGTTTATTATTACTATACAATGGAGTTTTAGGAGAGTTTCCCTGATTGTTGATTCCACCTGAACACGTCAGACAGACGGAAACAGAGAGCGATCGGGTGTGGGCGGGGCCTCCGGACCCCACCCCCCTGTATGAGAGTCACCTGGAGAGAGAGAGAGGAGTGTTCAGAGGAAACTAACAGCCACAGACTGAAGACACTGATCCCTGATTCCACTGAGTCCTGTCTGCTTCTAAAGGAGCTGCTTCTGTCCTTCTTCTGTCCTGCTTCCAGCCTTCTTTGGTTTCTAAACACCCGGTGTCGTCTCAGGAATAGGACTTTATTTATGGACACTTCAACCTTCCTTTTGGAAAGACACACATGCAGACTCTCGGTTTAGGAAATCTTAATTGATACCATTTGTCTGCACCAGGATTATTAAACCTAAAACACTTTCTGCAGAGTTGAGCTGAGACGGTGAAGGAACATCTACAGAGTTTGTCTGTCCGGTAAAATGAGTTGGACGCAGCTGATCAGGTGAGTCTGGAGACCAAATTTGTTTTTTTAAACTTTCTTTTACAAACAAACGAATTTTGTTTTAATTCAGAGACTTAGTATTGATAAAGGGATTTAACATTTTTTTATTATTATTTTCAGGATGGTGCTCTGTGCAGCGACCTGTCTCCACTCTGCTGCTGCTCTGCCTGCTGCAGGTCTGTGCATCATTCATCACACACACTTCTGTGCTCGTTGCTGATTTATTTCATGTTGGAGAAACTGTTGGAGTCTTTTTATGAGTGAATCCCAAAAGTACAGTGAAATCTGTTAAAACAGAAACACTGTCTCTAGCAGAGCCTCTGAATTTAATCAAATTAAATAACTCAAACCTAAAAATGAATTAAATCGGAAAACACATCATTTAGGTGTTATTATCTTTTCAATTTTCGGTCATGTGGGTCAAATTAAGTCTTTGATTTGAAATGAATAAACTTTGCCTCAGTACCATCAGCAACTGCCACTGTTGAATTTATGTTTTGGGGGTCAAATATAAAGCAAAAACTCTCATACCAACCAATATTTATTTAACATTTCCTGAACTGAATATTTCAAATTAAGGTACATCTTTGAGGTTTTTGGACACATTTTACATCCCATTCAAACTTTTGGACTTTTTTCGAATTTCTGGATTTAATCTGAGTTTGTTGCCTTTTTCTTTCTCAGGCTGTGAAGGAGATGACTGTGGTGGAGGCCAGACCCCCTCTTCTTCCCCATCCTCTTCTTTATCACCCTCTTTATCTTCTTCTGTGGTGGTGAAACCCCAGCAGCCCTCCCAGGACTTCCTGGGCCAGTTTACCCAGGTGAACTCACCAAACAGCGGGGACCGTAAACACCGTGATGCCAGCGCCGTCCTGCCCTTCATCGGCCTCACAGGCAGTAAGTTCACACTTCACCTCTGTATGCACAGATGGAGGCCGCCCCCCCCCCCCAAAAAAAAAAAAAAAAAAAAAATGAGGAAGAAAGCCACTTGACCCAAAACAGACTGACCCAGGGTTTATGCACTGCAAAAAGAATGTCACTTTAAAATATTTCCACAAATAATCATCTTTTATTTAAAAAACTTTCCCATCTTTTAAGCCTTGTTTTTAGAAAAAAAGATTTAGCAGAGGAGCGCAAAGGTTGGATTTCTGATAGGTGACATAGCAATATTATTTATATTATTATTAGCACATTTTTAGAACAGGAAAGTTAATGCATTAAGTCCACAAGTATTAAAACAAGTTTAGACTTCTTCTTTATTGAAAAACTAAGTGATTCAGATAAAATAATTAAAGTAACACAGGGGGGCTGCTAATGTTACATTCATTATAGCAAAACAATAAAAAGTCAGAAGGATTTTCAAACAAAAGATGTTGGAAGGTAGTCTATTTTTTTTAATTCTTTCTTATCTGCTTCGAAAGATTCAAAAGTTTCTAATTTCTGTCTCTTAGAGCAAACGTCTGAAAGTAGAAGTTGTGACGGACGGATGGACGAGTCTACTGTCAGTTAGTTTTAGAGTTTCTCTGTTATTTTCAGAGTTTGTTCAGACTCTCAGTGTTTGCCTGCTGATGTGAAGCAGAGGACAGGAATGTTCTGCCAGATGGAGACTCTGGTTTATCTCACAGACGCAGATACAGGCAGAGAGAGTCTCAACCTGAGGTCTGAGGACCCGGTTGCACAATGCAGGCTGGGGCTAACAGTAGTAGAGGATGTGTTGAGTATTCTATTTGAAGAAAATAGATAAATTGTTTGAGATGCTTTCAATTGGAACTCAAACGTCTTTTTTTCACAGGTGTTGAGCAGAGTCGTAGCTGCTGTAAGAACGGAGGAACCTGTATCCTGGGCAGCTTCTGCGCCTGCCCTCCGTTCTTCACGGGGAGGAGCTGTGAGTACGACCAACGCATCAGGTAAGCAGAGCTCTGAATCACCACCATCACACAGCTATTGTTTCCTTAGTTCAGTCGTTCATATTTTGTTTTTCTGCCCGTAGGAGCTGTGGTTCCATTCCTCATGGTGAATGGGTTCAGAAAGGATGCTCGTACTGTCGCTGCGGTTACGGCACTCTGCACTGCTTCCCTGAAGTCTTCCATAAAGACTGTGGTAAGATGAACACACCAGGCACAGTCACTTCTACATTTTTCTGCTGTTACAAGGGATCATTTTCCAGATCATCCATCAGTTTTTAGGCTGTATTTAGGGTTTACAAGTTTTTTTGCCATCAGCATTTGGTTACGGAGGGCAGATTTTGCTTTAAAAGAAACCTGTCCCTGTGGTGCGTTCAAGGACTTGCACAGACTAAATCATTCATTCTTGTGAAGATATTGTTGTAGTTTTCCATGCTGTCTGCTCACTAGCCCTAATGTTTTTCAGTTGAATGAACAGCAAAGGTTTAGGCGACGCCCGCCGGCTCGTCACACTTTTCACCCCATACAAAAAAAACAACCCGGGTGTTCACGGTAAACTCCCACTGAGTGTATATCCACCTCTGAAGGAGAACAAGCCCCGCCCACTCATTAACAGTTCAAGGCTTTTTATTTTGAAATGCAAAACGCCCTCATGATCGTCAGCTCCTACGCAAACATCCCACAATAAGGACACATTACCTCCACAATAAGCTGAGCCGAGAAGCAGCAAATGCTTTATCTCACCTGTGGTTTGCCTCTTAGGCTACATGCAGGCTATTCTAACCCTCTGATTGGCTGAGCTTGTTAGGGCTTTATCCAGCATGACAGGAAGCTCTGCAAATATTTGTTAATCAAATTTTGATGTGTAATTAAATTAACCTCCTACGATGGAAGTTCATTTAATAAAATACAGTGTAAAAAAGTTATTTACATGGGAAAATACAACAAATACAATGGTATCTACCAGGGATCCAGATATTTTCAATAAATGCATTTTTATGAAAGGTCAGTATGAAAAAGCAAAACAGAAAAGACTTTACACTTTTGAGGTACACCACCATATTTATCAGAATATTATTTGCTACAATTGCAAAAAAAATCCCTTGGTGTGCTTTACATAAAATACCATATATCTCAGTAACTAAAGGAGGGCATGTTTACATGACTGCAGCAAAAGGAAATACAAAAACAAATGCAGTGTCGACAGATGCCCTTAAAAACCTTGAATACTAAACACATATATACATATATAGTAGCCTTAATACTAACAACACCACACAATAGTAACCACAAAGTGTACTGAAATGTGTACGATACAATAATTACTACTTTTCTGTCTTTCTATTTCCCAGATGATTCGGAGGAGGTACATTGGTATCGTTCGTCAGCTGTCAGGACAGTTGGGCCTGGCTGCTTCCTGTATCTGGTGCTGCTTCTTCCTCTGCTTCTCCTCGTCTGATGTTTAGAAAAAAATCAGATCCTGGACACCAACACTAAGATTCATGTGAAACGCTGAGCTGTGGACTATGCAAGATTACTCAAGCTGTTTCTTCAGGAGTAAAGATCGGTTTCCAGACATCATCCTACTTTCAAGTGTAAAAACTGAATATCTGGATTTTTTGTCTGGTTTATGGGGACCCTCTGCATTGTTGCGGTTTATGGGGACCATCTGCTAAGTTGTGGTCTGAAAGATGAGCCCATGAAATGTGCAGGGGACTGAAGGTTGAATGGACTTGAACCGAATCACTGGACCAACATTAACATTTTCAAGAAAACGCTTTTTGGAACATGAAAAATGCAGCTGAACTTGCTATGTGAAACTCAGTTTTCACATAGCAGGTCTTCTTGTCTCAAGAAATGTGGATATGTGTGTAAATATCTTTAAAATACATCACTCTGCTTGCATATTAGAACATTTAACTTCACACATAAGTTCATGACCATGTCTCTATTAACAGTTTAACAGTGAGTAGCCACGACTGAAGTCCTAACTCTGCGTCTTTGTGTCTTTAAACCTTTCAGTCCAGTGAGACTTCGTCTGTGTGTCTATGATGATTCGAAGAACTAAGTGTATATGACGGAAGCTGTACATAAGATTTTTATGAAAAGTATGTTTTTTTGTAAATCTAGGCTCTGATGCCTGTTGTGATTTTTTTTCTTTGTAAAAGAAGACATTTTCTTGTTTTTAACTTTATGTCTTCTGTCTGTTTGCACAAACTGTGAGTTGATGTGACATTTTGTCCTGCGTATATAAACATGTGTTTATGAAATTGTTTAAAACAATGTCAATTAAAACACATGTGACATTGGGGGTACCATGAAAGGGAACTTTTTAATATTTAAAAAATCACTGGGTTCAATTATCAAATCAAGTTTCAAAGTAAGTGTTAATTGTTTTTTTTCTCTTTTAAACAATCGTTGGAGAGAGAGAATTGTAATTTTCTATCTCAGTTATCTGCAGGTATTTTCAGTGGGAGCTCTGCCTGTCTCTTATCTCCAGAGTTTATTGATGAGGTTTGTATTGATTATCAGCTGTTCTCTTATCTTAAACAAACACATCAGCTGTTGTTCTGCAGCTTGTCTGCCTGCCAGCTGCTTCAGCTCGCTGCTCTAAAATTTACTGGCAGAATAAAAGTAATACGTGCATTAGCCTAAAGGGTACTTTTTGCATTGCCATTTGTTATCTACTGTTAATGCTTTGTCAAGTATGTATATCACTGTATTGTTGAATCTGGAAACATGGTGACACCACTTAAAAAATGCCCCTCAAAGCGTCGCAAAAATGAATTAACTGAGGGGCCATGATATGATCGATAAGGTAGGAGAGATGAAAAGGTTCAGCTGCAGATGTTTGTTTCATTTTTGGACTTTTCTATAATATTTGTTGTTATTCAAGTTAAACCAAGTGAGAAGTTAAGCAGGAAAATCTCTTTTTAGTAGAACTGCAAACAACTCAAAAGTTTATGCACTGCTTCATGAAGGGGCACAACCAAAATGGTTCACAACTTCTGGGTTAATCTTAACAATGTGTTATTTTAGTAAATAGGGAATATTGCTATTTTTACATGCTAAATCTTATTGTTAAAGTAATGAGTAATTATATCTGTCAAATAAATGTAGTGCAGTAAAAAGTACAATATTTCCCTGTGAAATGTAGTACATGAGAATTATGGAGTAACATTAAATGGAAATACTCTATTGAGTAGATGTACCTTTTCCCACTGGTCAAAAAACAAACATCTGGATTTTGACTTCAGTGGGGAATGTTACAGTCTGCATTTATTCCCGGGACAAATTACTCAGAAGTCGCAAGTATTAATCACCTCCTGCTCCGATTAGCAGTGATGGAAACATGACATCTGGTTGGACTTGCTGATTTTCGCCCAGTTTCCGAAGCAATTATTTGGTAAGTTCGTTGAGGTGAATATATAATAAATAAAATCAATAGGTATTTGGACTTTTTTCAGAATTCATTACCATACAAAACACAAATAATATGCTCTCATCAAAGTCACTGGACTTTGAGTCAGAAAATAGTTATATTACCTACAGGACCACACTTCATTCAAGTTTAACAGAAACACAATAAAGCTTATTAAAACTGCTTTAGTTACTCATTCCGCTGTTCCAACAATCACCAACACTGGTCTATTCAAAGTAAGCCCCTAAATCTATAAATTAGAAATGAAATGTGCGCGCATGTCGGGGCATTATCAAAGAGAAAGTATTTTTCTCTCAGTTGAATCCCTCAGTGATCAGACTGTATAGTCTCTCCTTTGTTATCCACATAACAATTTGTTTAAAGGCAGGGTTATGATTGGACAGATTACATTGCTAAAGAACAAAGCGGAAAATGTGATTAAAACCTGCACCTTGTCCGCTGGTTCCTGAATGTTTTGTTGGTCAATCTCCTCAAGAGGAGGCTAACAGGATCGAATGAGATTTAAGGAGCTGCAGGTTGGGATGGTGGAGCTTCTGGAGTCCGAACAGCAGGAGACAGGAGCAAATTTGAAGGGATTAAAGGGGATGTGAATAAGAGGAGAACAGTTAAATGACTTTATCCAATACCTAAGTTGTCCCGCTGCGGTATTTTCATCTCCCCATGTTTTATCTACCGCCACACTAATGAACCCAGAGAGAAAGAGAGAGAGAGAGAGAAAAAAAAACACAACATTCCATCATCAGACTGCAACTCCAGCTCTGTCTGCTACTGCTCAGAGAGGTGAATAACATTGTAGTTCCAGTGTTGAGCAAAGCAAATAAACTGGGAGAGAGAAAGTGAAGAGATAAATATAATGATGAGGAAACTGTGTGAGTGTCAGTGTGTGTTTCTTATCTTCCTAGGTTCCTCAAACAACTTAACTTGCTGATAGGAGCAATCAGAGAGAGCACACTGCAGATATTTAAAGTCACTGCAATCTACAACCAATTCTAACCTTAATTTGAAACCAAGTCTTATCCCTCAAATGTCCTCAAACTCCTCCCAAAGGCAGTAAAATGTATAACACACATAAACACACACACATCCCTTTAATGTCTTTGTGAGGACCCAAGCCCCTTACCCTAATCAGTACGCAACTAAAATGCCGCCCTAACCTGACCCTAAAAACCAAGTCTGAATCCTTAAACAGGCCTTTGGAGAAGTGAGGACCAACCAAAATGTCTGAACGTTCCAAAAATATCCTCCCTCTAAAGTTCTGAAACTCAAATCTCCCAAAGAGAGACACACATCAACACACAAACACACACACAGTCAGCAGATCAGCGCTGCACTGACCTCTACAGGCTGCACACTGAAACATCTCGACACATTCTGTAGGGATTCTGTAGGTATAAAGCCTCTCAGAGTCATGTCAAAATTCTAGGAATTACAATTATGAATAAGTGCCATGTATCTATGTTACTGAGTTTAGATTTTTGGTAGAAGAGAGATTCTGGAAAAGTGTGATGATTAATTAAAAAAGATACAAGCTCTGTCCCAATGCCCCCACAACATAGACACATGTAAGAGGACCACCCCCGATGGTTCTTTTATGTAGTCCTATTTTGTTTTAATGAAAAATGTTTTGACAGTTTAGACCACTGTCCCTGATCCGAAGTAAAAGTGAAACAGTTTTTTATCGAAGAGGTTCACCTTATGGGCCTACCTGATTGAGGAACCTTTTTTGGGTACACTAGGAAGTCAATTGGTGGCAATAAAAAATACATTTGTGTAGAGCTCTACAAACATTCTGGATTAAGGGATGTTACGTCGAATTCTTGGATTGTTAAACATAGTTGAGGTGTGATGATAAACTTTGGGATCATAATGGATAACACATTTAGAGGAACTGTACAAGGTTTGGATATTAAAGTACTCCTTACATGCATACGGCCTTAAAAAAAAAACCTAACCCTGTTTAGGATTAGGCAACAAAGCTACTTAGTTAGGTTCAGGAAAAGATTGATAAATACTTAGTTAGGTTTAGGTAAAGATATAATACTCAGTCAGGTTTAGGCAAAAAAAATATCTTTGTGAGGTTTAGATAAAGATCGTCGTTTGATTTAAAAAAAAAAAAAGAAGGAAGTTCCGTTACTGATGTACACAAGGTAAGAGAGAAAAACATCAAAGTTGACTTCTTGTATTACACAGGGATCGAACAGCGGTTTTGTGACTGAAACATCGCTGTTTGTTGGACCCATTATTTCAGCAGTCTTTATACTACTTTGTTCATGATTATGTGGGTACAGAAACATTTTGTGGGATATTTTCTGAATTCCGTCGCATTATTTTTCGTGTAGGTATAGCTACGAATGCTCGATGAGACCAGCCTGAAATAGTAGACTCAAAAAAAATGGCTGGACCTGGGATACCACTCGCCACCTACGTAGGGAAAATTCACACATTTATTCTTTGCTTTTTTAAAACCCCTATTGTGACCCCCTATTACTTCCCATAGGGGCTCTGTGGCAGTGTGCACACCCTGTACCATAATACCTATTCTTTGCTTCTCTCCCGCTGTATGCTTTGTAGGTACCCAATGCATGCATTGTGCAACGTGTAAATCCTGTCATGTCATCAGGTGTATAATGCTCTGTATTGTATAGTCTCACCTGTTATGTCTCATTTCACTAACCCCCGTATTGTAAAATATTTTACAGCCAGAGAATGTTTGAAACACATACATGACCAGTGGAATCTGTCTTTTAATGACATCCTGTTTGTTTCACCCCCAACACAAACTCTGACACGCTACTGTCAGCTGTTTTAATCTCTGTCGTGATGTTCAGAGGTTTGGATGGATTTGAATAAGTCGTCGGTGTGTCCGTGTGTGCGTGTGTGTGTGACATGATATCAAAGTCTTGTCATGCCTTCCGTCTGACTCGCCCGTTGAAGGATTTTGTCAGCAGCAACAAGAAGTCACACGTCAAAACCTGATTCACACAAACACACACACACACACACACACACACACACACACACACACACACACACACACACACACACACACACACACACACACACATACAAACACACACACACACACACACACACACACACACACACACATCACACATCACACACACACACACACACACACACACACAAACTTCCCTAGGATATACAATGAAGTTATGTGAAAATACTATTTTTGATCATTCACATATGTTAAAGGATGAGTCAGAGGTGTTTTGATCACAAACATGAGAACTATATATTTATGTACACTGTGTAGCTAAGTTTTGGATTTACAAAAATCTAAAAAATATATATTTTTGTTCTAGTGGACCTCAACATAAGGAGACTTCCTCCGACTACAAACTGAAATGAAAAACAACAACAATACTGATGGTCTATCAGTGTAATGTAGTTAAATGTCATGTCTGTAATTTGAATAAGGTATCAGTTGTCAACTGTGAGTGTATCTTTTTTACATTTTTACCTTTTGTCTGAACAGTAACCTTCAGGCCCCGATCACACTGAGATGCATCGCTAGAAACTCAACTGTACAGCGATAGGCGCGGCGTTGCTAAATTTGATTGGCCCAGGCAGTGGATCAAATCCAGCAGGAGGTGGGCGTTAGTATTTAACCACTTTCATCCTATTTGATGCCGGTTGATGTGGTAGAAATGGACAATGGTAAAGTTTGATATGAGCAGTTAATTATTAGCACCTATGATGAATAACATACCGTATTTTCCCTCCTCCTCAACTAACAGCAGTACAATAGCAAGAGCTTGAGGTCAGCTTGAATCCATTTTTTTGTTTCCGTTAATCACATCTCGGGGCCTGGTAGCCTGGCACTCTTTTCCGCTCCTCACGCTCATTAGCTGTTTTGCCCGAGAAACTTTGCCAACGGGCGTTTTAGAAGCAACCGCGCCTGTTGTGACGTGTCTCAGTGCAATTGGGGCCTCAGCATGTTTTAAGCGGTCTTTAAAACTTGATCTGCAGGGAATTCAAAATGCTGAGTTATTTATTAAGTTTCAGTTATGAGATACTAAATAATCATTTAAACTTCTATAATATAATATTAATAAAAAATAAAATATTCATGGGGACAGGCTTCCACTGCAGGGTGTGAAAGGACACACACGCACACACACACACACACACACACACACACACACACACACACACACACACACACACACACACACACACACACACACACACACTGGCCATGTGTGCATCACGTTATTGCTATGACATTAGATGATAATTCTATTAGGGTATATTAGTAGGTCTTGGAACACACTCGGTGTGTGACTTTAACAGACAGCTTAACTCCAGCAGCTGTGGTGTTAATGAGACAGATAGAGAGAGAGAGAGAGAGAGAGAGAGAGAGAGGGGGAGAGAGAGAAAGTGACAGTAACAAGAATCAAACCTGCATCACTACATATTATGTTTCTATACTACCAGTTTTGCAAAATACAATTTTTGTGGAATAAAACTGCTGTCTTGATTATGTTCAGTGGTAATGTTTTTTTAAAGGTAGTGCTACGTAGTAAGCTAACTAGCTGACATAAAGTGAAATGTGTATTACAATTCTACGGTACTTTCGAGCTTTCGTATCCCCTTTTCTGCTGTAAGACAGAACATTCCCTAGTTGTAGAAATAATAAAAGGATTATCTGATCTTAAACGTGGACACCTTGGGGAAAAAAATATTACTTTATTACGTAGGATGGAATTGTAATTAAAGTAGGAATTTAGACCACCAGTCAGAAAGGTTTATATGATAAATATTGAGTTTATAGTTTGAGCTATGGAGAAGGGGTATATGTGTCTATTTCTTTCTACTCCTTTTTGGCGTGTAATATTTATTTATGTTTATTAGAATTTGTTTATTGTCAGTTTGCTATATTTACAGTTCATTTGATTTATTTAGTTATTTCACAATAATAAGTCACCAGGTGATTCTTCAGTAAAGTGTGGACCAGACCCTGCCCTGCCTACTGCCTACCCTCTCTGTAGTAAGGGTTAGGTTCCGCCAGCATCTGCTCTTTACCTGAACAGGCAGTTATGTGTTCTAATCAAGGGATGACGATCTATTCTTTAAATTTGAAAAATATCTTTCTCACCTTGACATTGCACATGATTTACTGAAAGCCCAGATGTCCCAGTTTTCAATCGACAGATAAAAAACAGAAAGGCACAAATATTTTTAGACGCGGTAAACACAGGAAGCTTTTCGAAGTTGAAAATGATCAGATTTGTGAAATGGAAGTTTAACATCTGTACGTATTATTTGACTATTTATTCATGCTGCGATGTGCTGCGATGTGTATGTTTTCTCCATAAAATATTTATGGAGAAAACAAAGTGCCATACAAAATCACTTTGGTGCAGTAGTCAGGAGGCTTGTACCTTGGACGGAAGCTAGATTCTCGCAATGTGACGAGATCGCCCTAAGGATCTCTTGGGATCACATATCACACGATTATCTATCGTGTCAGGATTCAAGTATTGCATTTGTGTCAGGTAAGCCAGGGCATGGACCAATTAGTGTCCTGTGAGGAGCTGCTACGGGTGTGTCTTAAGTGTTTGAGACGACACATAGAGGCAACTGTTGGTTCTAAACAGCATGGCGGGTCACGAAGAGGTTAGCGTAAATGTTTCAATAGCGTGCATTATCAAGCAGAATAAAGAAAGACACTGTAGATTTTTCTCGGTATGAAAAACATTTCCGCTCTTCTCCCGACTCGCTTTGGCAAGAGTTTGATTGCCAGACCGTTCACCTAATCACCTGCCAAGCATTAAATTAAATCATAACAGTTTCAAATGATGGCTCAGCAGACGGTTCTGTGTAACAAACCATTTGGCAGGTCCAGTTGCAGCAACATCAATTCGGCAGGAACAAGAGACAAGCCCCCGTGAAAATAAAAAGAGTTGCTCAGACTCGAGAAAAGCATACTCTGCTTTATGGTCTATTTGACTCTAAATGGACCATTATTTACTAAATGAACATCATGCTGTATTGAAGAAGACTTGAAACTAGAGATTGAGACCATAAACTCATGTTTACAATGTTTACTGACGGAATAAATCAAGTGACAAGTAGGGTAATTTTCTCATATACTAAATACTATCGGACTTCTTTTTGCAACCAGAGGATATTCTTGTACATGCCAAAATTGAGGCCCACCAGCCACAACTTGCTGTTCGACCCCCTAAACTAATTTCAATCCGTAACCTTTTACTAACAGTAGTATTAGAAATGTATTTTTTGCCTAAATTAAATGATTTTACTCCCATGTAGTCAAATGGAGTTGTTGATGGGACAGAGGATTTGGATACAGTGGAGGGTCCGCCTCTCCTGTAGATGGTTTGCTCACGCTTTCACTTTACACACAAGAATATCAGTTTTTTCAACAGACAACCACTTGCTTTTCCTCTTTGCAGACTCCAACATTTGAATTGCAATGCGGTTTTAAAGGGAATGGGAGATGACATTCTGATTGGTTTAATTCATGTTATGCCCAAAACTCACCTATGATTAATTACAGGTGTTATATGCCAGATTGGGAGCATTTATACTGCTTTGTAACGGCTCTCAACATGGGAACCGCTGAGCTGGTGGCTAGGAGCTAACGGTGCTAACAACAACTATGGTAAAAGTGCTGACAGAGCCAACAGTGTGCACCTGTGCAGTCGGTCCAACTTTGGCAGCAAAGCAAGGAGATGTTAGGATTACACACACAGGGGAATAGTTTATTCTCTGCTCAGGTAGACATTACTGCACTATATATTCACATGTTCGCTGCTATATTAATGCTCTGAATATTAAATATGACACCTTTAATTAATAGAATAAATACAACCCCTATGCTAATTTGCCTTGTTTTTGTGGGTCACTTGCCTTAATGGTCTAGATTTAGCCTAAACACTTGTTGTCATACAAACAACTTATATAATATAAAAGATTACATACTGTGGCTGAGGGGGGATGGACTCCGGCACTGGAAGGGGAGGAACGGGTGCAGATACGCGGCTAGTAAAGCAATCTCGGTGTGACAGCGAGTGTAAAGATGACTAAGCTGTGGTTAGATCCTGGTGCCATTGGTTAAGCCATGTGACATCTGTTTCGTAATGTACAGTACTGTGTGTGTGTGTGTGTGTGTGTGTGTGTGTGTGTGTGTGTGTGTGTGTGTGTGTGTGTGTGTGTGTGTGTGTGTGTGTGTGTGTAATAATACTACTGTGAGGACAGATGAACAGTGACAGAAAAATCTAATTGTCCACACTCTGTAACCTGAAGGGATGTTAAGTTAAACAGAAACATCCTCCTGCTGATTTATTTGAAGGATCAAAACAATCAAAACATTTGTTTTTAAAACGGTAATGTTGTAATGTTAGGTCCATCCAGCAGCTGTAATTTAGAGTATTATCTGAGAAAATAATCCAGATCATCATCAGTAAAGATCAAGGAATTTTTCTGATTCTCTGAATCAAAGAGTTCAGGTTTCGCTCTGTAGTTACCTATTTGAACATACAACCATACAGGAGAAGAAGAAACACAAAAAAAACATGTTGCGCAAAAGTTGTTGATTCAGCATGTCACTCCATTATTTTGAAGTAATTGTTAGAGACATTTTCTTTAACAAAAAGGTCAAAAACTGCAGCAGAGGCCAAATTATCCAGAGTTTAGTTTGACTTTGTATGGGTCAAACTCGAAAAACCTAGCTCCTACATGCCACTCAACAGACACCCAATGCATGGCAATTTTCCACATCTGTCAAATGCCACACATCCAGTTTTTAACACTGGCTTTCTGTTATAAATGTGGTCTCCAACACCAAGATGACATAACCTGGATGTCATCCCTATGACAACATCAGGGTTATTTTGTCCCTCTAGAGAGTAGAGTATAACTTCCCTTGGCCAGTAAACTAATCCACGAACGTTTACTATTTAAGGAAAAATCCTTGAACTCTTTAGGGAAAAGGCAGGGCTAAATATGAGGAGGGTCATGTGACAAACAATCCTCCTCCACCCTTATTCTGATCTTGCCAAACAAACCAACACTTCACCATCCCAAAGCTGACACATGGGATCAAAACAAGAGAAGAAGAGTAACACTTGTGTGTCAGAGAGTGACACACATATATAAGAGAACATAAGGGAGAGGGAGAGTGAAATGGGAGGACAGAGAATATATAACATTAAAAGAGGACGTGAAAAAGAGGGAAACAAGTGAAAAGAAGACGACAGAGGAGAGAATGTGGAAGGAAGGAAGGAAGGAAGAGGGGAAGGACAAGAGAGTAAAGGAGGAAAGATGAAGAATGAATAGAACAAGAGATGGAAGGAAGACGAGAAGGGAGGTCAGAGAGGAGAGAGGAGGAGAGAAGGTAACTGGGGGAGACGTTAAAACAGGAAGGTGGAGAGGAGGGGGAGGAGTTAAGAGAGGAGATAAAGGAGAAAGGAAAAGAGAGAAACAAGGAGAGAAGAGAAACAAAGAGATGTGAAAAGAAAAACAGGAGAGAAGAGAAGAGGAATAACTGAAAGTAAAATAGAAAACAGAGACTGATCAAGAGCAAAGTCAAACACAAGGTGGAAAACAACAGTAAGTATCCAAAGTTGATTTGGCTTCATAAAACTCATATTTTTGTGGACTACTCATTCTTCAAGAATACAAACTTTTTTCCTGTAGAGGAGATTTCCGTCCGTTGGCTACCACAGTTCACTCCTTTCGTTGCCAGGTGATGAACGCTGCTCGGATTCACGACAAGCAGAAGCTGATGTCGTTCTGGGAGAGGAAGATCGTCCAGCACGGCGAGCAGATGGACGGGGAGGAGGACCGCAGGAGGAGCAGCGCTCTGGAACGGTCAGCGGCAAAGTTATTAACAGGAAGGTCATCACGCTGCACCTCAAATTTGTCATTTTTCAAACCCTTTTGAATCTGTGGTCCTTGAAGGTAGACTTTTACAAGTGGTCAGCTTTAAGTCTCATTACAATCCAATTCTGGACCTTTGTCACGCCATGTTTTATGGGTGGATTGGAGAGCTTTCGGATATCAAGACAGCTGAGTGAGAATAGATTTGAGAAGTGGACAGGAATCTGAAGTGGTTTGAGATACATCTCTCACTACTTTGCTTCTCTCAAGTAGCCTTGATAGATAACAACAGCTGAGGTTACACTGAATATAGCTGTGATCATCATGGGGGTCTTTGGAAAAGTCTTTAAAAATTGATTTGTCAGTTGAAATCGTCATCAAAAAACGTTATTTAAAAGCTAAATATGTCCATCAGTATAACATTCAAACTGCATAACATTTATTTTCAATATGATTACAGAGATGTTGTGGTGTTTCCTCATATTATGCCATTGAATCCCCATTTATCTCTGGTAAGACCTTCTTCCATTGGTGGCACTGTTGCAAATGGTCCACAATGCAAATGCAAAACATTACCCCGTACAACCTGAAAAGCAGTGGGATTTTATTTGCCTCAACGTCACGGTTACACTCAGTTACAAATATGGACTCAGTGTGTATTAAGTCAGGGAAATATATCAAAGAGAAAGCTAAGTTCATGACTTTTGGTCCATTGTATTTAAGGTAAGATAGAATATTTTTAACTCTTTACGTTTGCTGTGACTAAATTGTGATGGACCTACTTGCATAATGTGTAAAGTTGAACAGCAACATTTGTGTAGCCGCTCTAGAGAAGAATCGCTGCACCCAGCATCTTTACTTCTGAGCATTCCACCTTTTTTTTGCGGCCTCTCAATATTTAGTAAAAAATCTCTGAACTCTCAGAGAGCTCTGGCGTCGTCACTATAGAAGAATGGAGTAGAAGCTTGTATTAGACGCATTCTTATTTCCTGATTTTTGTATGTCAGACGGACACAATCATAAAAAGAGTGATGAGAATGTTTCTAGCGCCGCTTTCTCTGACAGATTGTCCTCCTCGCTCTAACGTTACAGCGGTCAGATTGAGTGTTGTCAAGCTTGTCCATACAAAGTATGAAGCAAGCATCCTCCGGCTGTAGCTCATGGTGAAAAGACGTCAAACGAATAGATAATATAAAGAAAAGGGGCGATGCTAGTCTATCATACAACTGTGATTAGAGTGGTCATATGTTGTCAAGATATTGTTGAAAAAACTAACTAACAATGAAACTTTGGGATCAGGCACTCCCGCTTTTTAGTCTGAGAAAGACGTTTTGTGGACACAGAAGCACAGAGTGAGAGAGGCGAGTGTGTTGCCTTAGTGTTAACGATATTAGTGTTGGTGATGGTCAATGGTAAATGCACTACATCTGCATGAGCCTTTCTAGTCCTACGACCACTCAAAGCGCTTCAACACTACATGTCATCAATCACCCATTCATACACTGATGGGAGGGGCTACCATGCAAGGTGCCACCTGCACATCAGGACTCAAACTAACATTCATGCCCATTCATTCACGGCAGGCACAGCCTGTGGGAGCAATGGGGGTTAAGTGTTAAGTGTCTTGCCCGAGGACACATCGAAATGGTCTAGGGAAAAACTAAGGATCGATCTGCGGATCCTCTGATTGAAGGACGACCCTGCTCTGCCACTGAGCCACAGTCTCCCACAGTATGTGTGATTAAACCATTATTTTTGGTACTAAACTGCCAAGTGCTGAAGTTATTCTTCTGCCATCTTTGCACCCTCTGGCCAGACTGAAGAATATTTCCTTGAGAATTGAACTTACAGTTGGACTCTAAAATAAGAATAAGATGGCCATGGCTAGAAGAAACTATCGCTGACTGTTTATTGGACAGAATCTTTCAATCTCTGTACGTCCAGCCATCCACCTCCCGATTGGGTGTTTACTGTAAAGTTAAACAAGTTAAACATTATAATGTAGCAACTTCAGACACGCATGTCAAACGATGAGAGAAAGAGAGATCTGACGATTTGTAAATGATGAACTTCTTTTATTATGTTCAGGGGATTACTGCAGCACTAGCAGCTTGTGTTTCTCCATTCGCTCTGACAGCATCACATATATATTCCGTGTCATGTTGCTCCAGCTCTTCATCGAAGCCGTGTGATGTTAACACTGAGTGAAATATTCAAACCCCATGAAACCTCTGGGACTGCATCATTTGATCAAATGGCAATATTCCACGCACACATTGTGGATCATTTTAGAAGACGTTCTCAGTATCTTTAGATACTTTTGGGATCTTGGCTGGAATTCAAAACAAAGCTCTGTGGGAGTTTATGAAGACGTGTGAACCGTTGGGTGAGAGGGGGAAAGAAAAGCGCACTAAACACGCATGTAGTTACTGTCCTTAGCCTTTGTCCCCGTCTCTCTCCGTCATAACTTGATTAGTTTTGGAAAAATGCCTCGGTTGTGTTTGCAGTTCGTCTGTCTGTCATCACATAGTAGCCTGAGAATGTTGATTAGGAGGCTGCGCGGCTATACATCTGAATCCGGGAGATCAGTGTGAATATCTGAGGATGGACTGAAGATTAACAGACACACGACGGAGCGTGCTGACAGACAAACGCCCGCTAACAAAGACGCAACAATATTAATCCTGTCACAGCAAACACGGCCTCACACACACACACACACACACACACACACACACACACACACACACACACACACACACACACACACACACACACACACACACACACACACACACACAGACACACACACGGTTCCCATTTGTCTATAACACAATTAGCCCTGACAGCAATGACTGCAGATCAAGTTACACTAGATGTCTGCAGGATTAATTTAAGCCCAGGAGTTATGGTGTCAGGGTAAATACTGGCCTCGGATGTGCTGACAAAACCCCACACTCCTCTCGGCCTCCCAATTGCTGAATTCATCCTACTTAAAGCAAAATATGTCTTTTATCTCCTTTAATGTAGGGTGATAAAAAAATAGAAACCAATAAATAGGCAGACGCTGGTCAGAGGATAAACTGTGTGAGTCTCAGTAGTGGTATCTGGTGGTATGATTCTCATGGTTGTAACCTAAAAATGAATATGAATCTTTTAGGTGAACTAAACACTTTTCCATCAACATTTTCAGTACTATTAGTAAATGTTAGCCAAGCTGGCTTGCTAAACTAAGATGGGGAACATTATACCTGCTAAACGTCTGCATGTTTGCATTGTTATTGTGAGTGTGTATGCTGAACACTTTGAACTTGAATATTATTAAAAAAGCCATTCAGAAAGTAAGCTAGCTTGGTGGCTAATAGGAGCATTAATCATAGATTGTATATAAGAAGTGGACCTGGTCATAGTGACTTCACTCATTGGTTTGTGGTCCGCTGTTAAGAAGTCTTGAGTTTGGCCATTTGCCGTGGCCATCTTGGATTAGGCCCGTCACCATGTTGTTGTTTTTTGCAACTGATGAACGGAAGTTACCATATTTGAAATGCGGAAGAGTAATATAGTATACGTCTCTGGTAGCAATCTATCAATAACATTAACTTTCCACTTTATGGTCTGTTTGATTCTAAATTGATCATCATTTACTAAATGAACATTATACTGTATTGAAGAAGACTTGAAACTAGAGTCTGAGACCATAAACTCATGTTTACAATGTTTACTGAGGGAATAAATCAAGAGAGAAGGCGCCCCCTACTGGATATAGAAAGAATCTAAGTTTTTAGACACTTGTGATTTGGGTTCACTCGGCAGAACTGGAGGTTGCCGCCTCACAACAAGTTAGTATTCCATTGAAATGAATTGTTTTGTTGCTAAATTTTGCTGTTTCAAATGCTGGTTTGACTGAGTCTTTAAGCTGTTCATACTTACATTAGCATTGTATGACAAACCCCTCATTCATTTCAGTCAGACCACTGTGTTAGCACCATTGGGTGCCTGTATTTGTGCTGATATAGAGCAGATCAAATTCTTCCACTTTCCTGCAATTGCCCCCCAAAAAAACCAAACCCTCCTTTTGTCTGAGTATTATCATCGACATGCTTGGGAAGCCTTTATTCCTCTGTCTTACGTCCATTCCAATATGACTTTGTAACCACATCATTTTACGATTTTCTTATAGTTTTCTAAACCACTATAATGTGTGTTTTAGTGCCTGGAGAACCCTCAAACTCATGGATCAAGCAATGAGTTCTGGGATCCTTTCTCCTCCTCTCACTGGTTCCTGAAGGAACACTACTGCACCCATGTTGTTTTCAGTCTGACTCTCTTCTCTTCTCTCCTCTCCTCTCCTCTCCTCTCCTCTCCTCTCCCTCTCCCCTCTCTCCTCTCCCTCTCTCTCTCTCTCTCTCTCTCTCTCTCTCTCTCTCTCTCTCTCTCCTCTCTCCCTCTCCTCTTCTCTTCTCTTCTCTTCTCTTCCCCCCCCAGGCTGAGGGAGCAGTGGTTAGTCAGGTTGGATCAGAGGAATCAGCACCAGCAGAGTTTCTTCGAGGAGCGAATCAGACGAGCTCAGAAAGCTCAGCAGAGCCTCAGGAGGCTCCATTCCCCCTGAAAGCAGCAGATCGAGCCGATAGAAGATCACACCACCAGCTCGCAGGGGAGGAGCAGCTTTCCCAGTGGCATTTGTATCATTGAAATTTGTAATACTCCACATTTACAACAAGTCGATTTTTTGCAGCTGAAAGAGAGAAACAATAACAACCACATTCGTTATTATGAAATAAATAACAACCATACAAAATATTTCTCACAAATAGCTTGTTTTTTTAAAGTCCAAATAAGACCAAATCAATATTAATTTTGTTGCCAACAACTTCCTTTTTTGATATCTAAAACAAGAGACTCAACAATGTTGATAAAAAAATACAATAATGCTGAATAAAAAAAAAAAAATTCAATTGAACATTCTCTCTGTATCAAACACACTCGCACTCTGCGGCGGCGCTCAGTTCGTCTAGGTCCTTCTTGTGTCAGTCCTGTAAAATGCATAAAACTGGCGCCAATTAGCACCCGCACACAGCTACCATTCACAAGACTGGTATCCAATGAAGAGACCTATTGGTATCGGTATCACTTTAAGGGTACTGGTTTTGGTACTGGCATCGTCACTTTTCAAATGATACCGAGCGCTAGTTTAGATGCACCACACAACCAGTGGTCCTCATCACCCCTAGGTGATCTGTCTCTCACCTGATCTGTGTTCTCCATGGTGTTTCATTCTTTCTTTGTTTTACTTTGCTTGCTTGGTTTTTTTTTCTGCTTTTTTTTTTACTGTCTTGTGTTGTTTTTCTGTTGTGGTTAAACATTTGAAATGATATCCACTCCACAGACATCTGTATTACTGCAGTACATATGCTTCCCAATAAAAACAACAAAACATTTAAAAAAGTAGACATCAGACACAGAGAGACTCTTTGTAAAAGAGTTTGGGACAAAGAGAGTTCTTTCTTTATGCAAACAGGTCAGCATCAACAGTTTTTCTGAGGAGACTAACTCAATTTAAGGAATATATCACATTTTTGTCACATTGTGGTAATTTTATAAGAAAACGGACTCTGTGTTGTTTTGTCTGTTCAGCAGCTGTCCTTAGAGAGCCTCTCATGGCCAGTCTGATGTCTGTACTTCCTGCCGTGTCTTATCTCCTCATCAGTCTCTGTGTGTTGATAAAGAGCTGTAGCTTGTTAGTTGTTGAAGATTGACACACACACACACACACACACACACACACACACACACACACACACACACACACACACACACACACACACACACACACACACACACACACACACACACACACACACACACACACACACACACACACACACACACTTCTATAACCATCCTCAGTGGATTTATTTCATATCAACTCAGACAGACAGTCACTGCCAGCTGCTGGATTCTTTCATTTAGACAATGCTTCTTTCTCAAACTGTTCAAAAACTTCACTTCAGACACTTTGCTTTCATTTGTGAAAGTGTAATCACAAAGTGATAGAATTATTGGTTCATTTGGTAGGGCAGTCCACATTAATAAAACATTCCTGTAAAGACGCCAGAGTTATCTATTTTTCATCTGTATATCCCCTGGACAGATGTCACCCTTAAAAAACTGAATATAAGATTGAATTACAAGGTTATGCATTATTTACCTTCTACAAGCATGCATAAACAATAATAAAGAGGGAATATTAATATGAGTAGAAACATTCAGGACATCCTGATACTACATTGTCAAGTACTATTACCTAAGACCTGCAACACAGGCTCATAAATCAACACATGCAAAGCAAATACATGAGGGATAATTATGGTAAATAGAAACATGGACTAAAGATGAAATTATGTTGCATTGTTAGACACTAAAGACATACAGAGCAGAATCACAAAACATAAAAGCATGCAGAGTATTTAAAATATATTAATCAGTCTGACAAAGCTGGACAAAATTTTTTTTTGCATGCAGTAAATGAGGGTCGACTGGCTATTGCAAGATAGACGGACAGTGGACAGACAAAGGGAACTTTAGCACGGTCAGATTAAGGAAGTAAGCGCAGTTACGTTCTAGTGCCGACAGAGCTGGGTACTAATTAACCATTTCTTTAAGTTTGTCTAGTTCTCTAGTGGTCACAGGGATGGAGTTCCATTCTAGTGCAGCTTTTACAGAGAATGCAGACTGACTGAAAGCCATTTTACTGAGGGGGATAATGCATTCCCCTCTTGATGCACCTCTTGTGTTATGCAGTTGATCTTGTGGTAACAAACTGAGCAGGGGAGAGGTCAAGCCATATATAATCTTCAACATGAGGCAGCCATTCACATACTGTATTTAATATTAATTTATATATTGGGCAAAGATTTTGACTGTAGTGGTTTTAGTGTAGTGGCGCTATCCTGTGACCAGGTTGTTAAACAGTAAGTGATATTGGTAAAAAAAACATGGGATCTGTTAGTGTCATGCTAAATTATTTGAGCATAACTACATCAGCAGCAAATATATCCTTTTTGATGGTTTAAGAGATCTGATCATTCTTGTAACCTCTGATTGAGTGACATTTCTTCTGCTGAAAGCCGGCTCTATTGAATTTACTCGACAAACATACGTATTCCCAGATTAGAAACATTTAGCAATGGAGCTACAAAATCAATGAAGTAGTGGTTGAAAGCTTTTGCTACTTCAGCTGGGTTTTTTGAAAGCTTTCCATTTATGTGAAGTTGGCATTGCAGTTTTTAAGACAATAACCCATTTCATATATTTTTTAAATATCTTCATATATCCAAAGAAAGTGTGTTTGATATGTTCGTGAATAGATTTGTGATTAAAATATTTGATAGTTTACTTGCATTATTTTTTTAAGACTGTTTACCTCAATGGTTATTCCCAACAGTAGGTCATCCCTGTCGATTTGTTGAACAGCAAGTTTTTCTTGTTTGTTTTTAGGCATTCTTAAAGATGTATGCTTCCTATCAGAAGACTTAAATCACTTGCTGGATAGTCTTTCTGGCTATCATAGTCAGATTGCAGTCAGAAAGACCAGTTACCAAAGATTTAAGAATTCTCTCAGCACTGTTACTAAATAAGAAATCAATTTGGGGCATGATGGAATAAGTTACCTTTCTTGGCCCACTGATCAGCTACACAAGGTCAAATTTATCAGTTATCTGTTTAAGATTCTTTGTAGATGATTTGTCCTCCCAATTGATGTTAAAATCATCCATAATATTTACCTCTTTATTGAAAATACTTTAATTATTTTAATAAAATGTTCTCAAATTCCTCATAGATACTTCTATTGGAAGTGGGAGGCCGATAAATTACAATAAGTGAAAAAGATATTTGTGCTGATAAAGTGATATATAGACCTATGCTATCCGATTCTTTACAGACCAACCACTGGATTTCATTACACCAGATACTATCTCTCTCCCTTTGAACTCATCCTATCTCTCCTGTATATGTTTAAACCTGGTACATTAAATGCTGCTAATGGGGCTTTTTGGTGAAGCCATGTCTCAGATGAAAGGAAGCCTAGATTGGAGTCAAGCAAAAGATGCTGGACTTGATCAATTTCAGATTTAATACTCCTCGGGATTTACCAGTTTCTGGTTTACATTTTGAGTAATCTTTCCATTTACATGTGGACTACCTGAACATAACTAACAGGTCAGTTAGTGCAGAAACGTTGCTTACTGTTTATGTGTTGAAACAGGGAGAGCAAGTTGGTCTTCCTTTGAAATAATAAGTTAGGAGTGTAAAGTAGTAGGGTGGACATGTATCACATAGAAGAACTTTGTAGCACTTTTAAAAGTAAAAAAACAAACAAACACATATTTACAGGATTTTAACTCATATCACAGTGTGGAAAAACAGATGTGGTCAGACGACAGTACCACTACTCCACAATCCGCATTGTGATGGGCTGTAGACATATAGTCACATGGTCAGCCTGCTCTTAAGAGCAGAGGGCAGCCAGATCAACTTGTGACCACACTGCCCGTGTACTACAGAACATTTTGCCGTGCACTTCTGTGTAGTTTGGAATATAGCTGGTTTCCAAAACAAATGGGCAACTGTTTAAAATCCAACAATTCAAATGCCTTTGAAACACTGTAGTTATTGAGGCAGATGTTTGTGACGTTGTCATCAGGTGAAAAATCAGAGGCAACAAGAAAAGCTAATTCGTAAAATTGAGAACTCAACCAGCCAAGAACACAGAGATGTCAAAAAGTTGAGTTAATTTGAATTTATTAGTAAAAGACATCATCACATTCAATGTGTCTCATGTAGCCTTACAATAAGTACTACATGGCTGGAACACTCAAGGGGGACAAATAGCATTTGATTCAAAGAGTTTAGCTAAGTTTAATATGGATTAGTTTTTTTAGACATATTTTTCCATTGATGTTATCAGCCTTAAGGTTGTGATATATGCAACTCAAAACATGTGAATATAACAAACACATTATATTCAGGCTAGATGTTAAATCTTAATTTCTCAACACACAATTATATTAAATGTTTTTCTGAAACATACACTAGTCTATAATATATGGTCATAAGTGCATGAATACCCAAACATTACACCCATATGTGATCGTTTACCATCTTCAAAGACCATGGGCATTGACCACATGGAGTTTGTAATTACAAATTGGCCAAGCCCTTTTTCCAATCCATCATAATCAAATTAGGGGGACCCCTTATAAGGTTGTGTAGGGAGAAAAAAATTAAAAGAGAAAGCAAGTAGAAAGAAGAAAAAGAACAAATGGACACAAACATTGTCAAGGAAACCATGGACTTCAAAATCCATATTCGCTTTCCGGAGGACATAACCAGACATTAGCGGTATGTCATAAAGAGAAGAGCTTCAACATTTGTGCTCAAGGCTAAGTAATAATGATATACACCAACAATCACCAAGTCATTTTGTTCTGTTATATTAAAATAAAATTAGATGTTTTTTAACAGATGGCGTGCCTCACTACAGTTGAAGAAGACAGAAAGACAAGGAAAATTTGACAAAGGTGGTAGTAACGGCAACTGAGGCAAATCAGGTGTTCGAAGAAATGCACTGCAGCAGTTAAGAAGATGCACCATGCGGTGATCAACAGTTATTATGACCAAGAAAGAAAGCTGACATTGGCAAATGGGTAAGAAATTACACCCAAATTGACCTCCCTTTTTTTTTTTTTAACAAGCCTACTAAAACAATCTGTCAAACAAAGCTGTAATTAGATAATTGTATTGAAAAACTCACATGTGATAAATATCCTTCACTAAGGGATATTGTTTCTGCTTGACCAAAGGTCTACATAGGTATAACTTGAATATTATTTGACTACAGGTTGCTCTGTGTCCAGACTGAAAGAAAAGACACAATATAACCCAATAGAAGCATGGTTATGGTGTAAATGAATGTCCCATGCAGCTAAATGTGCTTAAATACCAGCTGCTTCATACAAATGTCTAATCATCATTCAACTTTTTCAGGTAACAGAGCCATTTGAGCTAGTTGGAATGGATCTCATGAAACTCACTGTAACCGTTGCTGGAATCAATACATTTGTGTAATGGTTGATTATTTCACAAAGTGGGCAGAGGCCTACCTTTTGAAGAATAAATCTGCAGAGCTGGTGACCAATTCCATTATTGATTTATTTTTTTTACAAATTTGGAGCACCTCGGAGACTGCTTACAGACCAGGGGACGGAGTTAAAAAAAACAGGTAGAAAAGTCACAACGAATGTTCCTTATTCTTAAGCCATACTGTAAATGCTGACTTGTTTTCTGCAGAAAGGAATTTAAGGTAAATTTAAGGTAAATGCTAGACTCTATGAATGCTAGGCCCTTGGCATTAAAATAAGCTTCTAATCACAATACCATCCTCAAACCAATGGTTTTGTTGAAAAGCTTAATCCAGAGGTACATTGCATATTCATAAATTGTCATCGACATGAATGCTTTCGAAGTTTATTGTTGATCCTTCTCCCAGTGATGGACAGAATGCAATTTAGATTCATGTGTACATTGTTGACTTAAATGTCTGCAGTTACAGTATGTGGAATTTTTCAGGTCTCTCAGCAAACTTGCCAGAAAATAATCCCCCAAAATCGGATAATTACCTTCAGGCTACAATGTTTGGACTTTGAACCAAAAAACAATTGACATTTCAGCATAGTCCATATTATTTAATGTTCGGCAGAGGGGCAAGCTATCCATCAGAGGGGCAAAAGGATTACGGATTACGAGATAAGTGGCTCTATTTCTTTTGGAGTGAAGGGATTGTGGTTTTGATTGCTTGGATAAAGGGCTTGTAATATAACACCACTTGTCTTTTGTACCTTAGGTGACAATTTGTTTATGGGGGAGAAAGTCTTTGAAGGACTGACACACCAACAAAAAGTATACACAACAGTCCGACAAAATGTGCAGAAAACTCCAGAGAAGATCCGTAAACGAAAGCTGGAAAGAGGATGGGAGGAATATTTAATGTTGGAGATATCGTCCTAACAAAGAACATGTGGAACGTCAGAGAAAAGGGACGGGAAAATGGAGAGTGACATGCTGTGTCCGTCTACAATCACTGCCATGAAGGGGAAAATTGTTAATTTGGCTAAAAATACTACCAAAACAGTGGCCGATCTCGACCAAATAACTGCTTTCCTAGAACCAGCGTGAAGGAATCCATCCAAGCTTACTAAAGTTAGCAACACCCCTTTGGCTCCCCCCTCCCCACAACCACCGTCCAGCCTCTCCAGCCCTGACAAACCTGTAACATTTCTTCCATCACACCCCTCAAACTTACAAACCTACCTTACTCCTGCTATCAAGAACTCCGATCCTCCACCAGCCACATCTCAAAGAAAGAGTCAACCAATCCATGGTAATGATGCAGTCCATTTAGCAATATGACATCATGTATTAAAATGCTATAGACTCTTTTAAATGACAGAGTTGTTCTGTATTTCCAGCTCTCAAGGATGTATGGAATACAAAAGGGGAGGTTATCTAGTCAAAAGTGGGTCCATATAAGCTGTTCACTGCAGATTTCTGGACCCTGGCAGCTGGGAGAGAATTGGAGAGTGAGGTAAGTCTTGTTTGTAAGCTACAAGCTGTAAGATTTTTCCTTCATTTGATTAAAAAATGTTTGCAATAGTATCTCTCTAACCTTACCCACAGACCTTGGCTCTGGGTGGCTGTTTCAGGGGACCACCTAGACCCCCTGTGTTTCGCACTCTTGAGTCAACCACTCTGCCCCTTCTCCCTTTGTGTCAAATGCTATTTGTCCCCCTTGAGTGTGCTCGCCATGTAGTACATATTGTGAGGCTATATGAGACAATTTAAATGTGATTATGTCTTTTACTTATTAAACTCAAATTACCCCAACTGCTTGACATCTCTGTTTTCTGGGCTAGTTGAACTCTCAATTTTAGGAATTGGAATGGAAAAGTATCTCTTTCATCCATCCAACAAATCCTCTGACACAACATAATATGCAATTAATAACGGCCCTCTAGAACAACACATAGGGGTGTTTTCTGATCTTACTGCCCTATCCCATCCATTCACCGCGACCTCCTCCATACAGAGTTTATCGCTCTATAATAGCTTCAGGGTTTTGTAAACATGTGTTTCTGGGATGTAATCAACATGCTGCATCTGGGCCATGGAGCAAGTGGAGCAAAGTTATGGTGGTGATACGCCAAATCTGTTGACCTATGGAGAACAGGATATTTCGCCACGTGTTGCATGATGGTTGTTGACGAGATGACTGACCATTCCCTGTATCTGAATTTGTATAATCTTGACTCAACCTCAACTTTATGCAAATTGGGTCCTTCCATCACAAGGCAGCAGGCTCTTGAAACTCGGATTAGTCAAACTAGGCAAGGCTGATCAAATATGAATCAAGATTCTGTTGCAATGCCAAACCGGACCACTTTGAGATCCGCCACATCTTTTCCGTTTGATGCCTCCATTAGGTGAATTGCCCCCATTTTGCTACCCCGCTTTTTGTCTTTAAAAAAACCGTATGATCATACAGTCCCGTAGAAACAGGTGATAATATTTAAGCAGCCTGTATTGATGATCCTTTTAATATTTACAGCAACTGGCAAAGACAAGTAATATAATAATAAAAATCACACATTTATGGACCGCCCTTTGGGTTGGTTCAGTCCAAACTGTCGCTGATTATCCATCAGAGTCTGTCAATCCACACAGGAGTCTAACTGCTTACAAAGGTAAGAAACATGAAACCGTTTAGCTTTAACTGCCATCATATACTGCTAATAGAACATAGGGAAAGATAGACTAGTGTTTTTTGAATCAACCTGTTTGGCCCAGTGACTCTAGACAAACTTTAAATGAGCTAAAAGTGTGATGCGAGTCATCAGTAAGTCTTGGAGAAGGGAGGAGAGAGCGGAGGGGAATTCAGTTGGATGTATTCTGCAACCTCACCACTAGATGACACCAAATCTTACACACGGTCCCTTTAATCTGAGAGCTCAGGCGGTGTAGTAATGCAGGACATTTGTTTTGAATTGCTTTTCCCTTATGCTTTATATCCATTATTTTAAAACATAACTAGACGCCAATGATCCACAAGATTTTTTCATGTTGTAGCTGTGATTTTTTTTTAACAGATGTCACATTCTGAAACACATTTGTGTTAAGTTTTTCCCTAGAGACATATGAAAGGGTTGATCATAAAAAAACATGACAAAATGACAGCATGCTGTGATCCCACAATGCAACACTGAATAAATAATGGAGCTTGAAAAACAAATTAGAATACTCCAGCTGATAAATCTTGCTATTAGTGATGTTTCCAAATTGGCAGCACTGTTCCAGTCGATTTGATCAAAGTCCACCAGTGCCTGTATTTGATTTATTTCATGTAAGTACAATACAATACAGTACATGTACGTCTTTTAACTGCCAGAACAAAGCACAGTCGACATCAAAACCGTTGTATGTGCTGTTATTATTATGGAATGAGGACACGTTGATTATGTTTAGTCTGAAAAGAGATAATGCAGTTCTTATTTTGACCACCAGAGAGTAGCAACACACAGTAAAACATTCAGCCAGCAACTTCTTCTTCTTCTTCTTCTTCTTCTTCTTCTTCTACTTCCAGCATGTTTACAGCTGGGTGTTCATGGTTTGTCCTGAGCACCTTACTTTCTATGAAAGGAAAACGTAATGCTACATTAACTGTCGAGCTCTGGTCTTATTGTCAACTGTTTGATCAAGACACTTTCGTGTTTCAACATGACAATGCCCCTGTGCACAAATTTTGGTAAATAAAGAGATTCTTTTTCCCGGTTCGGTGTGGAGGAGCTTAACTGCACAGAGCCCTGACCTCAACCCCCAACCAGCACCTTTGGGACCTCATGAGCTAACATCTCTATTGGACCTAGCTGATTCTCTTGTGGCTGAATGGGAGCAAACCCCCTGCAGCCAGGTTCAGAAGAGTCTTCAAAACACAAGGGGGTCTCACAGAGTCCGAGACCCCCTCATTGACAATTGAGACCCAAAAGCCTCACCTGCAATATTTTTGAGGGTTCCCTAAAATCTTAAAAAAAAAGGTCTATTAAAAGCTTGGAATACTAAGTCCAGTGGTAGTCATTATTAAAATCCAAAACATTTATTCGCAATTAATAGTGAGTGTGAGAACGGATTTTCTGCTGTAAATGACAAAGCCAGCCAGAGCAGCAACAGTTTGCCTGAACAGAGCCTGTCTTCACTTCTGTTTGTGGACCTGAACAGACCCCCTTTGGACAATTTGATCCGGTTTGATACCCTTTCAATTGATATTGACATATTTAACTCGATTCACCAGTGCAGTCGGGTGATTATTTGTTGAACTTCTAATTTAAAGCTATAGAATTCCCATAAATACCTGACTTCTCGATAATGAAGAACCATCAGCTGATGTTCTCTGTGACCTTCATGCTGCTGACATTGTGTGAGTGTGGTGTCACCAGGGAACGATGCCGTTCTCTGCGAGAAACCTGCGGGTTTTAAAGGGACCCGGTGAATAGATGAGACTGGACGTGACTTTGCTAAATATAAACACTGACCTCGACTCTGATGCAGAGAACAACCTGAGTCACAGCTGATAGTTCTGCTGGAAAACACAGGGAGCGTATAAATGGAGAGAAATGTGTTTCTCTGCGGTAAGAGGTAATGATGATGACAGCGGTGATGGTGGTGATGATGCTGCCTGTTCCACATTTAATAAACTCTTAATCAAAGCCTGAGCTCTGAGTCGCTCTAGCTTCTGTGTAACTTTCTGAAGGATAGGGGGTTAAAGCTAACTGATGGATGTCATTTTATTCACTAAAACAAAACTATGTGAATAATAATACATTTTAACTAATTGGTATCGGTGTAGAACGTCATCCGGGGTTTAATTACATTAACACAATCATTTTGTTTATTACAAGTTTTCTGAAATGTTATGTTTTAAAATGTAAATGTAGCCTTATCAAATTAGATATATGCTCATATGCATACATATCCGGAACATCAGTCTGAACATTGGATAAAGTCAGGTTCAAAATTTCTATTTCAATTTGTTGACATATTAGAGACAAAGGTTTTTACATTCCTCAATTACATTGAGACAATTACTTTTTTGTTTAACAAGTTTTCAGAAATGGGTTGTTAAAATGTGCATATAATATGCATATTAAATATGCAAATTCTTCTAATGGTTACTTTTGGTGAATTTATGAGAAATCTTCAGACACAAATAGACAAAATAGTCAAATAAACACGCGGAAGTGTATTCTCGATGTTTTCTTTCCAATTGTTTGAAAACACATGCCCACCCTCAGAATTATTCATTTGAATTGCTGCTACATGGAGGTGTCTTAAGATGCCTATGGCAAGAAAGAATATTCACAAAAAGTATGCATTCCCAATAATATATATATATATTTTTTCACTTCAGTTTAGTTCTAATACCAAAAGCACCCGTTAGCGTCTGCATGAGACGCACCAAGCTTTTAACTAACTCCAATGTAAACCCATCCACGTTATCATTGGACAGTCAGAGCAGCTGACGTAGAATAAAGAGCGAGAAAGTCAGCATATGAAGATTGGAGGGGTCAAACAACACATAACTGTCACCCAGGTAACCACTGTTTGTGTCCTTTGCGAAACCTACAATGTAGACAAATTTTACCTAATTTCTGTTAAGTCTCTGGCTAACTTAATTAACATAAGTTATGTGACAAAACATACTTATTTGAACCCAAACCAACTGTTCCTAAAAAGTTGTTATGTTGCCTAAGTAAACCTAAAAACTAAGTAAACCTACGTTTGAAGCGATTTTGAAAATAAGGTACGCTTGTAACAAGCAGAAGACGGAGGTTTATTTCGAAAAGACTGACACGTCCAAAACTGACTCAAGAAAGGTACGTGGAGCGTCATAGTTTAGTTAGGGCCAAAAAGGAAGTGATATGTAACTGAAAAGTTCTGCATACTCGCAAGTGATGTTTGTGAAGTTACGGTCGTGTGAGTAACTAGTGTAGAGTCTCCTACTCAGAACACAACAAAAGGGCAGTTGTAACAAAAGGCAATTAAGAAATTAAAACGAAAAAAAAAGAATACAATTAACTCAATCTTTTTCTGTTTCATTTCCTGTTCCTGACAAATTCAAATAAAAGTTTTGGCTCTTACTGCTTGTGAACTGCGTGTAGTTGTGGGTAATACCTGTACACCTGTCATAGAACCAAATGAACATCCTAGTAAATGATTAAAAAATCCCATGAGCTGTGAAATAAAGCACTATCCTCTTTTTTCTCTCTTTCCCCCTCTCTCTCTTTCTTCTTCCTTTACTGTCTTTGTTGCATTTTGTAACATACTCTGATGCCACATTGGTCATTCTCTCTCAGAGAGGAGTTGTGGATCTCAAGACACATTAAATGTTTAATTAAAAATAAGACTATGCTATTGCCATTAAACAGTCTGCATATTCACAAGAAGACGCTTAAATAATTGGATATAATATTTATTATTGGGTCTTTGTTTACTTGATTTTCGAGCTAACCATACTTAACATACCACTGCAAAAAAACTGCAAAAAAAACAACAAAAAACACACAAACTCCAGTTAGCCTTTGGACACTATTTCATAGTTGACTGAGATATTGGCCAGCGACCTCTAAGTAGCCTGGGGGGCTTCTTTGCGTCCTTCTCTCCTTTGCGACCCACTAGCGAATCTAACTGGGATACGCATGAAACAGCTTTGCAAAAGTTCTACTCATTTTCACATTTAACAGAAATAGTAATAATTTAAAAACACACAAACATGTGAGAATTTTGATAACAATATTCTGTCACTGAGTGTTTGAGATCAGGTCTCTGAGGGATGCTGACTTTACTGGTATCATGAGTAAGAACCTCCTCCACTTCTTCTAAGTCTCATTCATGTAACAGTGATCTCAGGAAGTAGAGAAAGACATCAGTGAATATCCTCCCAAAGTCATCATTACATTTACATTACATTACAGTGCATCTCCTTTCTTAAACAAGCATCTAAAAGCATAAACCAGAGCAAAAGTATAGTGCAGAAGCAAATTACTACGAAAACAATAATTGCAACAGACTAATACGAATACAATAAGTGCTACAACTAATACGAATAGGATAAGTGCAATTCGCTGCACTTATTGAATTTGTATTTGTTTACTGCACTTATCCTATTCGTAGTAGTTTGTAGCACGTACTATATTCGGATTAGTCTGTTGCAATTATTGTTTTCGTAGTAATCTGCCTCTGCACTATACTTTTGCTCTGGCTTATACTTTGAGATGCTTGTTTAAGAAAGGAGATGCACTTATGACTTCTGGTGACTAGTAGTTCTCTTGAATACCTATGTTGAATACACTTCCTGTAAGTCGCTTTGGATAAAAGCGTCTGCTAAATGACTGTAATGTAATGTAATGTAATGCAATAAACTAATACGAATACAATAAGTGCAACGAACTGATACGAATAAAATAAGTGCAACAAACTAATACGAATGCAATAAGTGCTACGAGGAAGGCTCCGGGTAGTACTTCATGAAGAGGTGAGTTTTCAGCCTGCGCTGAAAGATGGGCAGCGACTCTGCTGTCCTGACGTCAGTGGGGAGTTCATTCCACCACTGAGGGGCCAGGACAGAAAAAAGCTGTGACCGGGTCGATCAGGGCTGGACCCAGCAGCAGTAGTGAGAGTGTTGGTCAGACAGGGGCAGCAGTGAGCCATCGGTCAGCTGATTACGCCACATTATCTGCTGGAATCTGCACCAGTGCTGAAATTAAAAGCCGGATCCCCTCCACGATGGTTCTGTTTGCTCTGTGATTTTGGGGACTGAAGCTCCCAGCGGCTCATTATGGAGCCTGTCCACACACTAAAGCGCTCACTCAGCAAAGCTCATTTGGTTAAAGTGCTCAGCAGTGACCCTGCATTTCCCAAATGTTCCCCTCCAGCACACTGTCAGTACTTAGAACCTCGACACGGTTCACAACTGAGCGTCAAAGCATCAATCATCAGACAAATTCGGGGATCTTTACTCTGTACTTCATCCATACAACGACAGGCTGTATAATAAAGAAAGACAAAAAACAACCACACACTTTGACTGTTATTAGTCAATTGAATGGACATTATCAGCCGTTATCAGCCTCAAAAATATGGATTAGAAGAGCCCTTATATACTTACTAGTATGTCCAAATGGCCGATATCATCTACTCACATGGTTGATCATCCATATGAATACTAGACGACAACATCTAGTGGTCATACTTATTTTACTGGGAGTAAAGGAGGAAGTCAGGTAACGTAGTTTAAAGAGCGACCAAGGATGGATGGGGCAAACAAACAAAAGACTTTCACCCAGGAAACTGTTGTTAATGTCCTGTGTTAAGCCATAATTTAACATATTGATGAATTATATTAACTTAAGTTAAATTAAAAACATACTTATATTAACTTAAACCTGGATCTTTTCATAAACCTTAACAAGTTTGTAAGCTGTTTTATTGACAACGTTAACCACGTTTCAAATTTTGACCGTTTCACTTCCACAACTTGCGATTCTGTCTTAAGCATTAAAATGGTAGGAAGAACGGCCATTTAATGGGCTGTTTGGGCCACATTTATTGGTATAGTGAGTATTTCTGGCCAGCCTGGTTTCCTTAAAAAGACGTTACCATACAATGAAACTTTTTCCCCATAAAACGTAATTGGCAATGCAAAGGATTACATTTCTTTTGGTTGTATCACAGATAAGTTTCAAGTTTCAAATGATCCTCCGTAGGGAGAAGGTGGTTGCCTGGTGGATTGGTCAAGTACTTTTGTCACATTTTTGTTTAATTTTATTTTAGGCCAAACCATGATGATTTTTACTCAAACTAACCAAGTAGCGGTGTAGCCTTTTTGGTTGTGTAGCATTTTTTGTTTTGTTCACAATTACAATTTACAACTTTTACCATTTGTTTCAAACTGTTAAAAAAAAGTGACCGTTACATGTGACCTCAAAATGTTATTTGATTGATTTAGTGCGTGGGAATTTAAGTTTGTAGAAGAAAAATGCTTTATCTGGGATTGAGTAAAAACAAAATGCAAAGTGTGACCATGTCACGAAGTGCAACAGTGTGGCTAATTGGAGTGTTGAATAGTTTTTGGGACAACAGTATGTTCATCCTATGTGTGCCATAGGATGAACATACTGTGTATCAGGCTTTGATGGACACATTAACTATGTCTATACAGGATACGTTTCGGTGTCTCCTCAAAGTCATGCATGGGTTTTACGCACAAAGAGCGGAAGTAGTGTGAATGAGAAAAAATTAGCTTGAGCGAAAAGTGCAAGCCGAGTTACGCCAGCCAATCAAAACCAAACCAGGACTTCCTGTTGCCATAGAACAAGTTACATTAACAGGAAAGACGACGTGACGAAGAGAACAAACAGCTATAAACAGTTCGTCAAACTCAACAGATAACGACAGTAGAACCTGATGGACGTACAGCTGGCCTGTTTTCGGCACAAATCGAAGCTCATACGTTCAACTCCTGATAGTGGAGTTATTGATCAGCATTTGCAAGACCTGTATAAATCCCTAAATGTATATGCAGCATTCACAGATCTAAAGTGGAAAAAATGGCAACTCACAAAAACAGACACGACTTGTGGTGGAGACAGTCTTTAATAATCTGCAGCTGTGTTCCCGATAAACAGAAAGGACTCTGCAGTCTGTCTGGCAGCTAATTAGCATTTTTCTTTTATCAGGCAGGAAATTAATCTGACGTTGTGTCCAGATATCAAATCATCACTGACACACTTTCATTGGTGGATTCAATCAGTCCTTTCTTATAATGAATGCTGAACGCTGAAACAGAACAGAGCAGCTGCTCGCTTTCCGTTCACACATCCAATAAAGTCATGAATAAACCTTCAAATTAACTTCAAAAAAACAAACAAGTTTTCTTCCTGATTGCTAACAGCTGACAGGACTGTGGGCTGGTGTCATTTGTCATACTGACATATAGTCTATATTGTGTACTGGTTTTATGTTTGTCACTGTGTATCCTCTCCTTCGCCTTCCTTTAAAGTGTTGATTTAAGAAATCTGCCTTCAGGAAGGTTCTGTAGCGCTTCAAGGTTGGCAGCAACTTTTTTCAGGGACAGTGGAAAAGTACTGTTACTGAAATTGTACGGTGAAAAAAAATTCTGCTACGTAACAGCAAAACACAGATGTGTCAAGTTTCCACATTACACTTGTAAGTCAAATATTGAGCCACGATTGGCTTCCAAATTAGTTATTATTATTATGTCTCAAAATCCTGCTAGTATGTCTAGGTCTTAAACAAAGCTTATAGGTGAGCAAAGGTAAACTTTCTACCTAGCTAGCTCTGCACATTCATCATTGTGTACAGCGAAGCTCAAACATCCAAGTGGAGGAACAACAAGTAAAACACATCTATGACTTACGTTGTTGTGTAATTTTAATATCTTGTTGGACTCATCGGATTTAATCAATACCTTTTTAGGTCGATTGGAGCTTTCATGACTGGTGACTGCAAGACTTCTGAAAACAAACCTATGGCCCAAGTCATTTATTTACACTTTTAAACCTCAAGTAACACCCTTTAAAATCCCTCGGCACTGAGAACTGTATCTGGCAGGAACACATTTCAGTCTCTCCTACTATTCTAATTTTCTATGATAATTTTTAAAAGTAATTTTCCTCAGCATTTCGCTGAATCACTGCAGGTCACTCTGGATTAGAGCATCAGCTGTGCGTGCTCGTTCCCTTCCCTGCTGCAGTATGTACACGCTGTTTGCTAATCTCTCTAAAATGAGCAGGGAGTGGATCTGACAGCTCTCTGTTTGCTAACTGACAGACAATTAGCCCAGTTTCCACACAGAAATTAAACAGACTCTATTCTTGGATTGAGAATCGACATGACGTTTTTCACTGTCGCACTGCTTGGAAAAGCTCTCTGTTTTATTTTAATTGCACTGAAACAAAAAGCAGATTTCTAATTAGAGTCTATGTGGGGACTGGGAGAGTTTCTGCTGTGCAGACATGAACAAAATGCCTGTCTGTCTGCAGTGTATGAATGGGTATGAATGGTTGGATTCCAACAAGGGCAGGTGGCAATGGGTGTGAATGGGTGAATGACATGTTGTGTAAAAGCGCTTTGAGTGGTCGGAAGACTAAAAGAGCACTATAAAAGTCCATTTACAGTTAACAATTCCCATGTAAATGACATATTCCCCCATACCTATACCTGCATAGGTAGAAACCTGCAGCCAGCCAAGTACGGAAGGCAAATATGAGGAATAAAATGATATTGTGTGTGTCTGAATTCCCTCAACTGTACAACACAAGAAATGAGACCTCAGGAGGAAAGCTCTGTCTTATAAACAGTTCTAACCAAGTAGACATATCAACAGGTAGCTTGTAGATAGGCATTACAAGAAAAAAGTTCGTACTGGAAGTACACCAGTTGCTAGTACTGCTGTGGCATCTCCTTCCTATACAGGTGTGTTACAATGCAAACTGTCCAAAGAACTGTACAATTTTCTACTTTTACCTTCTATATAATGTTCCATTTGATAACAACGTCTTGGGAAGAACTTGCTGATTCAATATTGGTGGCAAACTTTTAAATATTAGCTTATCTAGCTAACGATAGTGGGCTAAGACTGTGGATCCAGAATGAATTACCTCAATCAACTAACTATGGAGTTATGGGAACTATAACATTAATTCTAATCTAAGAACTGTTATGCTGCTCATTCTGTACACATGACATCTATTGCATTCTGTCCATCCTGGGAGAAGGATCCCTCCTCTGTCGTTCTCCCATAGGTTTCTTCCTTTTTTCTCCCTGTTAAAGGGGTTTTTTAGGGGAGTTTTTCCTGTGCTGATGTGAGGGAAGGACAGAGGATGTCGCATGTGCACAGATTGTAAAGCCCTCTGAGGCAAATTTGTAATTTGTGATTCTGGGCTATACAAAATAAACTGAATTGAATTGAATTGCTCTAACCAGGGCAACCATGTGACCTAGATTAGTTAGAAAAGTTAATCATTAGCATTAACCCTGATAACAAGTCAGTTAAAGCATCATTTTAGTGGTTCTGGGAATGTACTAGTGCAGCAACAAGTCTGGGAAACAATTCACTACTTAGAGCTTTAAACTGTTTCAGCAAAGTTGGATAGGGACAATAATAATCACTGGTGTTACGGCATTTATAATATGTCTAAGGGAACACAGGGAGTAACATAAGTTAAAATATCCATAAACCCCCCTGGTCATCAATTATGCATTACAGTTGTACTGAATAGAAGGACTCTGTTGAAATAGTCCCCTCCCCTGACAGGTGGCCTCTAGATCTTAATGTGGCATCCATCAGTGGCTACAATAATGCTGTCAATGCCACATATTCTTCTTAGGAATGCTGCATCGGTCTGCTTCTCACAAGTTGGCCAAGTGATGAATGAGGAAGCAAGGAGACCGGTTTGATCTAGAACCTCCATGATGACCTTGTAGGCAGCACCTTGGGGGACGTCAGATTTGACAGACAGCTCCCTAAAGGAGCTCTGGTTGACCAGGTACCAGAAGAACATGACTATTTTTTTCTCCATAGGTCCATTCTAAGGTCCTCCATGGGGATGCACATCACCGTTTCTAGTTTCTGGGCGAATAAATCAAATTTGCTTTGGTTACACACAGCTGTCATCGGAAAGTGTTTTCATCCATCTCCATTATCAATTTCCATTCAGTGCCGCTCTTAACTACGACTTCAGCTGTGATATTGAGATAGAGGGCGTCTGCATTGCTTAAAAGAAAAAAAGATGTGATCACATATAGCTTTGGAAACCAAGAAGAGTGCAATGGGTTGTGAATTCACTTCAATACTTTTGGACATTTTGACTCCATTAAATCCTATGGAGTTCAAGATTTCAAAATGGATCTCCTCTTACAATGTTTAAAATAGAGACTCCAAGCTCCATTATATGACATACTGTTTCCCATTTTATAGATCATATATTAAACAGATTTTGGACATTCTTTTTAGTTTTTAAGTTATTCTCATTTCCATTAATTCATTCTCCAAGTAATTTGCTACAATTTATAAGATGACAATTACAAAAAATAAATAAAAAATAGTAATATGCAAACAACATTCCAACTTTCATACCTATTTTTTATATCCATAGCAAAACTGACTCCATACTGGGACACTACCATACTATATCCTCTTTTTTCAGGACAAACTGGGCTATAAGATAATGTAAGCTACAGTGATATCACATGAATGTATAAATAGTTATATCCCCATAAACACATGAAAAAAACAATAAAGGAAATTGAATCTGAGATATTTATTCCAATCACACATAACACAATACTGAGCAAGATTCTTGGCTTTTGAAATGTTTTCTTCAAGGTCTTGTTTTTCAACGCATATGAAAAACTAATTACATCAAAGAAGCCATATAAAATGGTTAAAATGTCAAAAATAACTTTACATATCCATAGGTTGCTCAGTAGCACACCTTATACTGTACTGACACTATTACACTTACAATATTCTACACATCATTTTGGTTGTTGCCCAAACAGCAAAGATCTAGATCACAATAGGATAGAGAGGTGAAGCCCCTCCCCTTTCCGGTGTGCACCTTATTTTGGAAGAAATATATACATTAGTCAACGGTTAGAAACAAATATTTTTGGGATTCCATTTGAGGTCACAGTTTGTCGTAGGTTTGTCATTGTACCATGTAGTTTTGAGTGAAACCATTTAGTGAACTTCATCTCTTTTCTAGCACGATGTATGTCACTATAACATATCCATTACCTTGGCTTACCAGCTAGTAAGCAATGTTCAATTTGCAAATGTAACATTATCTTATGTGTTCTATCCAGCGACTCTTTTTATCAGCTGGGAGGCAAAAACATCAAGCAAGATCCGTTGTAGGTGGGAGTACATCCCGATACAAGATCCAAGATTACATCAAATAGCATTAGAGAATGGTACAACAGAGGGCCAATAGTTTTTAATCAATCTTATACTGTGCATTTATCACCAAGTACGATTTTATTTTCATTTAGATTATTCTCAAGTCAACCCACCAACACAGATAGTTGTCTGCATTGGCTTAACATCATTCAGATGCAGAATGACGGTGAGTTTTTGAGGAAATAAATAAATATCGAGCTGGACCTCGGCGACCACATAGCTGGCTAAGGCCATGATAATCACACTAGTAGCGCATTTCCCTGCGTCAGTCAACAAGGGATTCTGCTCCTCAGTCTGCTCCTCTGACTCTATTTCTGTGTGTGTGTCTTTCCACTCCAAAGATGATGTGAACGTTATACGAGAATTTTGCTCAAATATTGGTAGGGCCAATTTTGTCCTCCCAAAATATTGGCATGAACATGTCCAGACCGTCTCTATGCAAACCCGCGCCCTTGCACCTGCCCATCAGTAAGTTAATCAGAAAGTTATTCACATTCACACCCACTCATACGCCGATGGCAGAGCCTTCCGGAGCAGTTTGGGGTTCAGTGTTCTTCCACCGTCAATCTTCCTATTGGAAGAGAACCTGCTCTACCTCTTTTTATTACGTACTATACTATGACTTTTTTTTAATGAAAATCTTACTTCCTTTTATAGTACGAGACTATATGTGAATTGTTTTATGACATACTGTGAATTTCAAGACGTTTGTTTATAATATATACTATACTGTGACATTTTAATGACCACATTATTTTTTCTTATTTCATGTTATGATTTTTTTTTAATTGCACACTATACTGAGACATTACTCTGTTTTTTTTAACATTATATACTGTTAGATTTTCATGATAGACTTTATTTGTTTTATGTAATACCATCCTATAACTTTTTAATGAAATATTATACTATGACAATTTATGTGTCAAAAGGAAAAAAAGGCTCGGCCTCAAAAAGTTTAACATGTGTCCTAATATGTAGTCAATCTTACCTGAGGTATAAATAAAAGTGTTTAAGTTTGAATCGCGTTTGTAGCAGGCAGCAACCTCCGGTTCTGCAAATTGAAGCCGATGCGGAAGTGTATTAAAACTTGCATTCTCTCTACTGGCCAGCAGGGGGCGACCTTTCCAGTTGCAAAAATAAGTCAGACTGTATGGTAGTCTATTAGAAAATTACTCTACTTCTCATTTGATTTATTGCCTCAGTAAACATTGTAAACATTAGTTTATGGTCTCAATCTCTAGTTTCAAGTCTTCTTCAATACATTACATTACAGTCATTTAGCAGACGCTTTTATCCAAAGCGACTTACAGGAAGTGTATTCAACATAGGTATTCAAGAGAACTACTAGTCGCCAGAAGTCATAAGTGTATCTCCTTTCTTAAACAAGCATCTCAAAGCATAAGCCAGAGCAAAAGTATAGTGCAGAGGCAGATTACTATGAAAACAATAATTGCAACAGACTAATCCGAATATAGTAAGTGCTACAAACTACTACGAATAGGATAAGTGCAGTAAACAAATACAAATTCAATAAGTGCAGCGAACTGATACGAATACAGTAAGTGCAGCAACTAATACGAGTGCAATAAGTGCTACGAGGAAGGCTCCGGGTAGTACTTCTTGAAGAGGTGAGTTTTCAGCCTGCGCCTAAAGATGGGCAGCGACTCTGCTGTCCTGACGTCAGTGGGGAGTTCATTCCACCACTGAGGGGTCAGGACAGAAAAAAGCTGTGAGCGGGTGGATCGGCCGCAGGGACCTCTGAGCGACGGGGCAACCAATCGCCCCGAGGCAGCAGAGCGAAGTGGTCGGGCAGGGGTGTAGGGCTTGACCATAGCCTGGAGATAGGAAGGAGCTGTTCCTTTCACTGCCCTGTAGGCTAGCACCAGAGTCTTAAACTGGATGCGAGCTCTTACAGGGAGCCAGTGTAGAGAACGGAGAAGGGAAGTTGTGTGAGAGAACTTGGGGCGATTGAACACCAGACGTGCTGCAGCTTTCTGGACAAGCTCCAGAGGTCTGATGGCCGACGCCGGGGCTCCAGCAAGTAGTGAGTTGCAGTAGTCCAGGCGGGAGATGACCAGAGCCTGGATGATACAGCATGATGTTCATTTAGTAAATGATCCTCATTTAGAGTCAAATAGACCATAAAGCAGGGTATGCTTTAGGGCGAGGTTATTGTCATTGACAGGCCGCTTCCAATACCAGAGACATATATGCCGTCTCTCCGTCACTCCACCACATTCCAAATATGGTAACTTCTGTTCATTGGTTGCAAAACAAACAACATGGCACGACGTAATCCAAGATGGCGATGTCAAAATTGCCGAAAACAGTAGTCCACACACCAATGGGGGACGTCACGATTTCTTTTATACAGTCTATGGTTTGTATGTTGTTAAAATTTGATCTTTTTGTTTCTTAAATGTCTCATCTTATACAATGTAGCAAATTGCCTTTAGGATGAGTAAATATATATTAATCCATTTCATCACTTTTTGCTGTATTTTGCTGTAGAAAATATTTTTGTTTCAACCATCATCATCAAAATAATAAAAAAAAAAACACGGTTTTGTTCTACATCTAGAAGGGATATCTTAAAAACTAAAGCCCTTTTGAGGATTTGTTCCTGTACTAATAACTGTGTGGTCCTGGTGCGTAGTTTCTCCTGATTCTCTTATAATATAACGTTACGAGTGGAGGGGTCCAATGATGCCCCCATGTCCCCCCCCCCCCCCCCTTCATCTACCTGGCAGTACTGTCAGCCTATCAGTGTGACTAAAAATACCATATTCAGTTTATCTTTGTGGTGTGTTCAGGTGTGCCTGAGACAAACTAACGATAGTGAGAGACAGTTCTTCCACCCACACATCAACCAAGGGTGTAGGTGTAGTAAGGTGGGAAAGGGAATTTGTTTATTTCATCTTTGTTGTTTGTTGATTTTACAGTTTGCATGTTGGTGTGACATATTAACAATAGTCATCCAATAAAATGTAATTTCACAGCTCAATAAACCGATGTAAAGGAGGCCATCCACGTTCGTGTTTGTCATCACCTCACACAGCTGATAACACAGGTAAGGCTTCCGGCTTGAAATACTTCAGACTGTGTGAGTAACAGTTTCAGTTTCACAATAAAATGAAGTGATTTGTGATGAGGTCATTCCAACACCTGCCATGTCACATGTACAATACAATCGCTTCCTGTCATCAACATATAACTACAGTCAGACTGCATTTCACAGAAACAGTTGGAATGAAAAACAAAGATAAATTCCTGTTCCCGTCTACACTAAAAAAAACATGCATTTAACATTAGCAGCAAATAAAACCTGATCATCTGGGGTTTTTTTAGGCTTACAAAACCTTCATTCAGGCTAGAAATTAAAACTAATGAGAGAGGAAGACAAAAATACAGGATGAAGAGAAAGAAAGAGAAAAGAGGAAAAGCTGGGAGAAAAGACAGAGAGGAGATGCAGCAGAGAAATGATGATGAGGAGGAAGCTGATATAATTTGCCTGTCAGAATTCATTAGGGCTAAACTGAAGACACAAGCACACACACACACACACACACACACACACACACACACACACACACACACACACACACACACACACACACCAACTCGCACACACACAGACACACACAGACACACACAAATGCACGATGGTTTTAATTCCAGAATCTCATTTCAGATCTGATTAATTACTCTCTCACGCTTGACGAAGGAAATCAGCAGCAAAACTGAAGGGATTAACACACACAAAAACGTGTGTGTGTATGTGTATATACTCTCACACACACACACACACACACAGATGGTAAATGAATTATTCATCCAGCTCGCCTGCTTTTGTTTTTGTTTTAAATTGAAAAAGCAACACAACAGCAACACAATTATATCAGCAAAACAATGGGACGCAAACTGTGTGTGCGTGTGTGTGTGTGTTACACAGAGTTAAGCACATAGATGGTAAAGGAAAACCAAAGAAGTACATTTTTATTGACTGACAAAACTAATATTTATGGCCTAAGGTCTTTACATCGGCTGCAGTTAGAGATTCAACAGTTTAATCATAATAATACGGTATATAGTCATTGCTCAATTTGGATGTGATTCCAAGAGCTTTACTCAGTTAAACTCAGTTAAACTTTACTCAGTTAAACTTGGCAGATGCTTTTGTTAAGAATGACTATGAGAAGTGCAATTAGACTGTAATATAAGAAGTGGACGTAGCTGTTTGACGTCACCAAGTGGTTTGTGGACTGCTGTTATATTTGCAATCTGGTGGAGTGACGTAAAGGCAGTATACGGCTCTGTTAGAGACCTGTCAATCACAAGGTAGCCCTGCCCTAAATCATACCCTGCTTTATGGTTTATTTTACTCTTAATGGACCATCATTTTCTAAATAAACATCATGCTGTATTGAAGAAGACTAAAGATTGAGACCATAAACTCATGTTTACAATGTTTACTGAGGTAATTACTCAAGGGAGAAGTAGAGTAATTTTCTCATAGACTTCCATTCAATCTAACTTCTTTTGGCAACTAGAGGAGTCGCCCCCTGATGGTCATCGGAGAGAATGCAGGTTTTTATCCTGCGTTGGAAGATGGGAGTGAAGTAGGAGTTTACACCACCACTGTAAGGCACGAGCGGAGCAGAGCTTCTACAGAGCATTGCTAGCATCAGAATATAGCACTTGATGTGAGCAGCAACAAGTTCCCGTGAATGGGAGTGGTGTGGGACTACCAGATGGGCAGCGGACACATGGTCTCCTGCAAAGAGGAAGTTTCATTAGTGCAGGTGAAGGATGTGCCGGGATAAGCAACCAGGAAGTGGTTGGTAGTGTTAGACTTTCATGCAGGAGACCATAACTCATGTCCTCTCATGTACCTGCAATTGACGTTCCACTTTTTATTAACCATTTCTACAGGATTTCCCTAACCTTGACCAAGAGTTGTAGTTTCCTAACCCTGTTCATGGACAAAAGTTGGTGTTTAGAAGAGATAAATGATAAAAGCATTAAAAATAAACTTGCAGAGGTTCTCTGCTGTATGCATTTCACTGTAACTCCTGTATAACACACATTATAGTGAGCCAGCAATTAAAATAGTATTAAGTCAAACCAAGTCAACACTGACTTATTTGACCTTACTTTTTTGTTATGTAACTATGTAACGTTCTTAAAGGTTCTCTATTCGATTTGCTCTGAATATCAAATAGAGAACTCAAAAAAACATGGGACTTTGACCCAGGAGATCACTGTTTGTGTCCTGTTTGAAACCACGTCAGCATTGACTTATTTTACGTTGATTTAACAGCAATTTGCTTTGAGAAGATACTGTGGAGTAATTGTTACCTGAGCACTGGCTAGCTATTGGCCGCAACTCTCCCCTGCTCTTATATAGAATTTACAGCTGTCGTCAGGGAAACGTAGCACACACCCTCTGGTTCCCCCTCACGTTAACACTGTTTGCTGTCTGTACTATCAGCTGCCAGATCAGACGTCGCTTTGTTGAGAGCCTTTAAAACCAACGGCCCTTGCCTTATTTACATAACAAACGTACATGTTAAAAAGGGAACATATTTTAACTTAAGGCTTAATTGTTTCCCAAACCTAACCAGGTTTTTCTGTTGCTTTCTGATTGATCGTCTTGCCGGACATTCGTAGGAGAACCTAAAAATTATCAAATTAACTTTACGTAACATACCACATGAACAGTATGAGAATACGTTGTATTAGTTGTGATAAGTGAGTCTCGGTACAGGCCTCTTCTCCCAAGTTTGTCTTACTCGTTGAAGAATGCTCAGGTGTTCTGTTGCTGCGCTGGCTCCATGGTGCATGGCGACACTGACATGTCAATTTTCTGTGCGCACCATGGTGGTCTCTCTCCCTGTCAGTCCCTTTCAGTTACAGTCTTGACTTTCACACTTCAGCCTGAGATCATCTATGGGACCAATCACAATCCATTACCACGGTGGCTTTCACTAACACCCCATGAAAATGAATTCTAACTGGTTTCACGCCTCATTATGAACCTGTGACCTCCAACTGAGAAAACTTTATACCGAGGAAGCCGGTATTCATATCACATCCAAATAAAATCCATATTACTGTTCATTTCACTGTTTGGTAAATGCTTTACAAAACCTAGAAGACAAACATGTCAAAAAGTAAGATGACAAAAACTGTAGTTTTGTATATCATGAGGAAACAGATAATAAAGCAAGCATGAGGAGGGCTCATGTAACTTATACTCGAAATAACATCAAAAACATTTACACTCTTAACTATTGTCATAATCACAGTAAAAGAGACAGATTTTTCCAGCTGCAATGCGTCCCTGATGGCAGGTGGAAGAAAGTTTTGGGCGTCACATTCACTTTATTTATACAAAGAGAACAGAAAATTAAACTTAAACTTTCTTAAAGAAGAAAAACAGAACATATAGAGGGAGTGGGCAGCACAAAGAAGGCCTGCAGGGTTTAATAAAAAGAAAAACTGTTTTCTGAGGAAAAACAAAAAAAAGGTATGAGACAGACGGAGGCAGAGAAGTAGACTGAAAAACGAAATATTTTTTGGGGGAGGGGACAGTGCCAGAAAACACAGAGCCAAGACTCAGCGGCCGCCCAGGGAACAGACAACATTTTGTTCATGTAGATTTAGAGCAGGACAAAGTCACTGCTTCTCTTTCTGAATTTTCAAAACTGCAGCTTAGAGACGAAGAAGGACAACATTTATTCATCACATACACAATTGTACTTGAAATAGTAACATTGTAAAGGGACTGATATAGGCAAAATAAAGAAAATAAGAAAATAAAGAGAAATATGTTTTTAGGGGCTGAAACTAGGTGAATAGGGTAAAAGGTTGTACTAATAAATACCACCTTGAAACTTTTTTTTGGGATACTTCTTTGAATCACTTCAGAAATCAGAAAATACTGTCAACAGCCTTTAAAAACAAAATATTTTGGGATGTTTTAAAATTAAAATAAAAGAGGGTTTGTTCCTATGATATAGGAACAAACCCTCTGTAAAAACATCCAGAATACAAGTAGGAATGAAACTGGAAATTTGGTTTATGTAAGTGTTACTTCATCTGAGATTTCTAGTAACGAGTCTAAGAAAAAACTAATTTAGAGAAAACATCCTCTTAAGCTAATTATTGGAAAATGACAATCATTTTGAATACACAACAGGTGAAAAGAGGTTTAATGAAACGTCATGTTTGAAAATTCAAATAAAGCAATATCTAAAGCTAATTTAGGATAAATCCACAAATAGCCAAAGTAGTAAAATAAACATTTGAATGTGCCTTTTGGATGTTTTACTTTCCACTAGTCTGAAAGAAGACATGTCATGGTAGAAAAATAACCCAAAATCTCAAATTGATAAGAACTTAAAAAAAGATGGTTTTGCCTGAAGTGTCCCCCCTTAAGTAGTATCCTTCATTGTGTTTGAAAATGACATCCCCAAATACTTACAAGCCCATCCAAGGCCACTTTAACTGTGTTCACATGTGTGTGTGTTTCTGCAGAAAAGTCCCACAGCCACATAGAATCAATCGATTGACCACGGTTCTTTCACCAAATGGCCCAAGTTCTCTTAATAAAATCTAACATCACCAAGGAGACAGACTGCGAGAAAATCTCCACTGACAAATGCAAAGGGGTTAATCATGAATAATTAATTAGATGAATAATCTGACAGCGGGTTTAATGACTAAAATGTGATGTGAGTGTTCTTAGTGCCCGTGATCCAGGGCATGAGGCTAATTGTGAGGTTGGAAGTCATTGTGATTCAGATTGAGCAAAAGTATTATGTGAGACAAAGCTGAAAATAACCATTAGTGAGGTCCGAGAATGATAAAAAGGACAATGGAACTGAAAGGTTCACTTCTCAGTTTGGATACGTTGAAAGGTGATGGTGACGTTGATCTGTTTGTCTGCTGGTTAGTAGTTTGGCCTGAAACACTATATCTCTGCAACTACAGGTCATATTGTCAAAGAAATGTACTGATCCCATTCCTGCTCCCCAGAAGATGAACTCTACATTTCAAGTATCCCATGACACAAGTGCCACCCTCAGGCAAACTCAAAAAACAAAACAGGAGAAACTATCAGCAAAAGATCAAAAGGTGACTAATGGTTTGCCACTCTTGTTTTATATGCCAATCATTAGTGGTATGCTGTGGTCTACTGCTCTAACAAAATATCCCACTGACAGATAACACCCGCACCGGCATATACCAATTCTTACTGATATATGTTAATGCTTTTGTTATGTTATACATAAAGCATCCTATTAAATAACAACACTTACACAAGTTAATCACATTCCACATAGTGCAAAATGGGTCATGTCTAATAAAGTCGTGGGTGCAATCTGTGTCAGACTGAACAATAAAAAAGTTTTCAAGCACATTAGATTGTTCGTATGAAAAGAAATGAGCAGCCTAGTAAATTGTATTGTAGCATCACCAAGCAAGAATTCAAACTAACCCTTTAAAACAGTAAAATCACACAATAACGCAAAGAAACTAACCGTTTTGGGCAGCAGTAGACCAGCAACTCCATTTCCCGTTAGGAGTTATTACTGTTTTTGTCACAAGGGTCCGGTGGCTTAAAGGGGAGCATGGATAACTGCTTTGGTTCCCTGTTGGAAAGGGCTGAGAGTAAGATAAAGCTGAAAACATTCTAAATATAGTGTTAACCTCAACTGGTATAGATTTTTTTGGGTGTCTAAAATAGGTTTTGCCGCTGCCCCCATCCACAGCAATACATCAACAAAAAAAAAACGTGGTATTTTTTTCATGGAACTCATATACCATTCCAATTAACACTTGCACTGTTTTCCTCAGTATGGTTTCTGTCGTTGCCATGGACACGCATTCCACAAGCTCAGAATGTTCAACCATCGACACACAACGTACAAGTATGGAGCGTCCCATGCCACTGGACCCAGACTAACATATCATTGGTGAATTTTTTAACCTGGCACGACTCCCACAGCTGGTAAGGCTATGAGAATAGCTAAATCATCAGAATTTTGTCCAACACTTTCATGTTTTGGCTATAATGAACACTGCAGACTCTAGGGGACACAAGCAGAACTTTGGACTGTTTCCCCACTAAAGTCTCTCACTGTCTCACTTTTTGGAAGTTGGACTAAGGATCAGAAAGCAAGGAGGTGTCACATACTCTGGAGGAAAAAACTGGCCTTCAATAGTGGATTCCTGCTTTTCCTCAAACTTTTTTTTCAAAGCTTTCTGTGCCCTTTACCTTTCTGACGTGAGCTACGCTTTCATCAAAAGTCTTAGCACACACACAGACACACACACAGACACACACACACACACACACACACACACACACACACACACACACACACACACACACACACACACACACACACACACACACACACACACACACACACACACACCCACACACACACACACACACACTAATATTCAGCAACATGGCTTCAAAAAGTGTGCTGTTAACGAAATGATTCCATTATTGATCAGAGGACCGCAGCCTGCAGCTATCGGTCTGACTCTGAAAGTGATGAATCAACCATTTTAGAGAGAGGAGCTGAAAACAGTCACGCAAGGACACGCGCTGCATAATTACACACACACACACACACACACACACACACACACACACACACACACACACACACACACACACACACACACACACACACACACACACACACACACACACATACATACAGACACAATAGACACACACACACACAGACTAAAGTACATTGAACCTACACTAAAAAGTAGTGATGACATGATTTGTATACTTGTGTAGTGATCATTTCATCAAATAATCATTTATTTGTTTGATTGAAAAAAACAAGATTTAGTAAAGCCCTTGATTAACGTTGGGAACAGAGAGATTGTAGAAAAATGGTTAAAATTAAAGTAACAAAAGCTGACATATTCAGAATTTTAGTCCCTTATATGGGGGATTCCACTGTGTACTACATTTCCAATAATGCAACAGTGCCATGCCATTGCTCCATCAGCTCATTATTCTGAAACCCCAATAGTCTGAAACATGTCCCTTCGGACCAACAGTCAATTTTTACCGACAGCCCGTTATCCTGAACACAACGGCCACTGTTCTGAAGGCCCATTACTCTGACCATACAAAAAAAACACATGGCTAAATATGATGTCATAGGACCTTCCTGGTTGCTAATTGTTTTTCTTACCATGGTGAAAGCATGACCTGCCCTACTCTGCCTTCTGGTTGACTTACCCTGATATTCTAAACTTAACTAATATCACTCCTAATGCCTAAACCTAACCAACCCAACCAACCAACAAAGGCAACTAGTAATACGAGGCTTCAAACCTGTATTAATTGATTTTTTGGGAACATCACAAATAGCTGTAAACACAACACTGACATAGTATTTCCCTCTATAGTTGATATGGTGAATGTGATGGCAAGCAGTTCCTTATTTAAACATCCAGCAGATAAGTCTCAACATTATAGTTTATTTGGAGTCTTCTTTTTGTCCACCATTATTCTCTGTCTTTTAGCTCTGTTTTTGGTCTCCAACAACTCCTGAGAAAAATATCCGGCTGTTTAATTTCTAAAGATTCCACTATGTTCACCAGCTAGCTTTTCTATGCTGCTATTTTGGCTAGGTCTCATGTGAAAAACAGACTTACAACGTTTAAGGGACTTAAAAAAGGAATCTGAGCACTGACTTTGTATCACTGATGCAGAATATATGAACACTGTTTTGAAGAGTGCATCATCGTTAACTGTTGGATCATGTCTCCTAAAACTTGACAAATCTGCTGGATGTTTCCTGAATAGCGTCCTCAGTTGAGTTATCAGCTCATCCATAAAACACACAGAGCAGTAATGATAATTTCACATGATGGGCCTGGCTCACAGTATCAAAGAACCACAGTCACACATGAAACGGCGCATGGCATTTGCAGCTTCACTCAGTTTATCTGTGAAAAAAGAAATTGAAAAAAGAAATGAAAGCATGCTCTGTGAGTGAGCTGCTAACCTCTCATCATCATCGCAAAGCTGACACTCACATTTAACAGGAATAGTATGTGTGAAAAGCTTTTCAACTTCAACCTGAGATCATTCCTGGTAGTCAAGGAGTGTTTGTGTACTGTGTTCAGCATGAAAGAATAGCTGCTAAGCTATTGAATCAGAAGGTCAAAGTCCTTCGGTTTCCTTTAGCACAAGGTTTGCTTTGAGCTTTATCTAAATGCACTCGATGCAGCTTGCAAATATTATTTTCTGTCTGTGATTTCATCAGTTACTAAAAACCTGTTTTGAGTACAGGGCACTGCTGACCAACCAGAAAGGTATTTCAAGTCTCTGCAATAACCGCCAGCATTGTCGTACCTTTTATGTGTTGAGGCAGAAAGTGAAGGTGTGGAAGTGGGTGTGGTTGACGAGCAAGTAATATGTCTGACTTTCCTGCACAACAAAGTTCATGTCCTGTAACTAACATGCAATTATCTTTCCTTATTTTATTGACCATAACTTGGTGCTCCTTTTAAGTTGATATGATGAACTTTATCAGCATTTTACACATCTGATTAACCTTTATTGGGAAACATTGGAATTCATCGTCAACAGGATGAATGAAAGTCCAATATTCACTCTGTTTTAGCTCTGGTTTTGGTCTCTACCAACTACTTGGAAAAAAATATCTGTTTCTTTAGCTGCTAAACAGGCTTCACTATTTTCACCAGCTAACCGTGTCTGTCTGCTGTTCGGTGCTGAGCAGCCAGTGTACAGTGGGCTTTCACAGCTTCTTGTCTCTAAAAGGAAGTTGGAATAAAGTTGGAGCTAAATAATGAGCTGAAACTCACTGGAAAGCTCCGGAAAGCCTTGGGTAGAATGCACATTCATCTGATGATTCTCTATGGGTTCGTCACTGGGAGCTATACCTTCTTACATTGTTTACTGAGTCGTTTGTGGCATTTTTATTAACAACCCAAAACTAACTGCAAATGTATAATACTAAAAGGTAGAATCATTTCTCAATGCAGTACAATTTGAAGTTTTACAGTCATCATTTCTGTTTGCTGCAAGAATATAACTCTTCCATGAAATGGGAATGCAATTATCTTTCCTACCAAACATATGTGGAAAAACCAAGCAGTTGCTTTATTTTCTAATGTTGCATTTAAACAATGTAGGCTTCATCATTCATCTCCTTAAATGGTTTTACTGTGACAATTCTCCTCCCCTGTTTAAACTCAGATCTGATGGCAATGAGCCACCATATCGACTCTCCTCCCAGACCGCTTCCTGTCTGCTCCCCGCCGCTCTGACCGCCTGCTCATTTTCTGTTCAGAGATGGCACCCTGCAGGGCATCACGGGACACGGCTGTGTGTGTGTGTGTGTGTGTGTGTGTGTGTGTGTGTGTGTGTGTGTGTGTGTGTGTGTGTGTGTGTGTGTGTGTGTGTGTGTGTGTGACGACAGTGAGAGAGTGAGTCCAATAACGCATACTAACTTCAGGGCTGGACTGAGGCAATTTGCACCAGTTCATATCACAGCATGATACCCCCCCCCACACACACACACACACACACACACACACACACACACACACACACACACACACACACACACACACACACACACACACACACACACACACACACACACACACACACACACACACACACACAAACACACAAAATAACAAATCTCTCTCTCCAGTTTCAGACTCTGTCCCATTATCTTCAGTTTGAAAAAAAAAGGTTAAACTCGTCAATCAAGATGATGACGACATACGTCACACAGTGGAAGAAAAAGAAGAACGAGTTGCCTGGGAGGAGCTCAGCTCTCGTCTTGGGCACAGAAAGAACAAACAGGCCGGATAGATAGATAATAGATTAATAGATAATGATTAGATAACATATACACTTTACTCTTTTACTGATGTAATCAATCAGAGACATTTACTGCAGTTTGTCATCTCTAAATGTATGGCGACAATCAACATATTTTGCAACTCATATTGCACATTGATTTTCCTCCTCACTTAAATACGGCAATGAGTGAGGAGTGTCGAGGAGATGGATAAACTCAGGGTATATATATTTCATTTTTTCAATGAAAACTTCTATTACATCCTTATATGTCCCACAGTACAGTAAGAAGTGAGACACATCCTGATGTCCCTGAGTAGTCTGCTCTGCTGGTGACAGCCTGTCTCTATGGCCACAATTTGTCGCCCCAATCTGGATATTGTCAACGTTTTCCTTAGTTTTCTATAGCCCACCATGTTCCCTCTGTTTTGGGTCGAAGAGAATTCTAATTAACTTCGTGATCTGGTTGTTTTATTTCAATATTTGATAGAATTGTCTTTTTGTTTTGAGATGATTTGATTGGGTCAGATTGTTAAAGGCTAGCTGGCAGAGAGGACTCTTATCTGCGTTCAACTCTTGGCACCTGCATTGTTAGAAGTGGAGGTCGCCAGATAGGTGTTCATTGAATTTGATGGCTCACTTTTGAATTTTTATTAGCGTGTGCTGTGCTGTGTACATGTGTGACAATAAAAGTGGATTTGATTTAACTTAAATAATCCCATATATGTTTTCTCTGAGATTTAAAGATTTAAAGAGAAAAACAGTCCTTATATTACAAGAATAAAATCGTAATTGATTGACAATAAAGTCATGGTATTTCAAGGTAAAATTCGAAATGTTACAAGAATCATGTTGTAATTTTACAAGTCTTTAATAATCTTGTTGTTAACTGATGTTAGATGTTCTTATTACCAGGGGAAAAGTTACATGATGTATGTGTCGATATGAAGCAGCAGCTGGAGTATATGTGGGACCTGTTTTTTTTCCATACAGTTGAGACCAAAGCTTGTGATGATGTGAAACGCAGCCAGAATCTAAAAATAATCTAGCGAGCACTTTTAGTGAACATACGTTGACGGTGTGCAACTGCCCGATACGATTACATTCCAGCCCATTTAGAGGCTGCCGTCAATCCCATCAATAATGGACCAATTTCAAAAATTGTTGTCCCCATTAGTCAGTCAATATCAATCTCATGTCTATGCATCACTTACAAAGCTGGAGTCAGCATGTGGTTAGCCCAGTTTAGCATGGACTGGAAGCAGTGGGAAACAGTTATCCTAACTTTGTCCGAAGCTTAAATATACAACTATTACCACCTCTAAATAAACCAGAATTGGATCGTGGTGAGTTAAAACCTAATTTAAAAAATCTGGACCTTATTTTCAGAATTCCGATGCTATTCTTAGAATTCTGACTTTATTTTCAGAATTTGGACTTAAATCTCAGAATTCGAACTTAATTCTCTGAATTGTAACTTTATTCTCAGAATTCAGACTTAATTCTCAGAATTCAGACTTAATTCTCAGAATTTTGACTTTATTCTCAGAGTTCTTATGCCGTGTTCACACCAAAAGCGAAGCAAATTGTTTGCGCATTTAGTTTACATGTAAAGTCAATGCACAGAGGCGAATATACGCGAGTAGACGCGAGCTCGAGCCTGGCGGCGCGAATGAGGCGAAACTGCGGAATTCGCCTCATTCGCTTCATTTCAACTCGTGCGAAAAATTCGCGTGACGCTGTGTTGCGAAAGCCAATCAGTTTTGAGATTCTCCTACTGTCATTCTGTCATGTAAGAAAAGTGTAGCACCAATCGATCCGAGCTCCGTTCAGAAAACAAGCATTTTAAAAGTGATTTCCTTGTCGTCTTGCAGAGAGAACTAACAAAACATGAATTCTGACTTTTTACAAACAACCATCATTATGTTATTTCGGCGTCCCTTTTTGTACATTTATTGCAATTAAATCACAGTAAAATTGTTTATTTTCGGTTCATACAGCTGTAGTAAACCAGCTGACGTGTGACTTGCTGGATTCAGTGAATACGGCTCGATGAGTGCTGTTATTAACCCAGACAAGATGGCGTTTGGTTTCCCGGGATTTCTGGGACTGTCACAACAAGTATGAAGCAGATAAAGTAGTTATTTCTTGCATGGTTGATGGCGGAAATGAATAGCGGAGTTGACAACGGTTTCCATGGAGATAAGCCCCTCACCCTCTCCAGCGAGTCTAGCGCGAATGAAGCGAATAAACACAAATGGACCTGTGAGTAAACTGACGAGAGGAAGCGTCGCGAATAATCGCTTCGCTTTTGGTGTGAACACGGCATAACTATAGACGCCAAATTCCGATGTTTTTCTCAGAATTCCCACTTCGTTCTAAGAATTCTGACTTTAATCTCAGAATTCAAACTTAATTCTCTGAATTCAGACTTTATTCTCAGAATTCTGACTATGGACGCCGAATTCCAACTTTATTCTCAGAATTCCTACTTCGTATTCAGAATTCTGACTATAAACTCAGAACTCAAATGTAGTTGTTTTCACATGTGGCCCAAATCCTCTTCCAGTAAAATACACCGTCTTATTTGTGTAATCCATACACAAACAAGAATGCAAGAACAAGTTTTGTGTCTGAGGGGGAGTTATGTGCTGGAGCTTTTTCTTGACGAGTAGCTTCTTGTCAATGCTCCCAAGCTGTTAATGTTGTAGAGAACTGCGGCCACGGAGATGCTGCACAGAAATACTGCAAAGTACAATTATCCTTCCAAAAAACATTAGAATATTCTAAGAAATTTCAATATTCGGGCCCCTTTCCAAATATATCCTTACTCAAGCTTTCAAAGATTCAAAAAGTCCTCATAAAGGTAGAAATACAAGAGCACACACAATTCCCATGCATGATTTCAATTCCACCTCCATGAACCCAAAACATTCACAAACACCCACACACACACACCCTTCTGACTCACACACACACACACACACACACACACACACACACACACACACACACACACACACACACACACACACACACACACACACACACACACACACACACAGTTTCGCTCTGAAGAAGATCTTTGCCGCATGCAGCTGCTTCGCTGCAGCTCGTTAAAAGTGTCTCGTCCCGTTGGTTGCCTGGAGACGGCAACTCATCTAAACACGGTCACTCTGTCTACGTGTGAGGCGTTAATTGATTTCTGTTTTGATACACAAGCTCGCCCTGAGATGAGACTTTCTGGCAGGTCCTTCTTGTCATCTTCTTCATCTCTTCTTCCCACTCTCTCTCCTGTTCTGTTTTTTTCTTTATTCATTGTCAAAAGGTTGTACAGTAGGATAAAGAAGTAACCTACACTCTTTGCAAATACAAACAAGCACAAACCAGCTCAGGTTACTTCTTTCCCTTTTTCCTTCTGATCGTTTATCAGCCTCATAGATATGTGTTAGAAGGGGTCTGCTACACCTACTAGAATGTTCAGAAGGTTGTTATCATCTACCACATGTTAGATCATTGATACGAATACAAGAGGATGAAATTGCTATAGTAATTATGATGGAGAAAAGGAGGAAGGGGGGTGACGTGGTATAAAGAGCAACAAGGTCCATTTAGGGGTGGTAAGTGGGTGGATGGTTGGGTCCAACAAACACATGACTGTAACCCAGTAGATCGCTGTGTAGACTGCTGTTCATGTCCCATGTGAAACTCTGTGTTGAATTATTTTACCTTACTTTTTAACCTTAAAGTGGCCCTGTTATGCTTTTCCACTTTTTCCCTCTCCTTAAGTGTGTTATATATATTTCTGTACATGTAAAAGGTCCGTAGAGTGTAAAACCTGAAGTCCACCCCTAAAAGGAGTTACCCTCCCCCTCAGAATCACTGCTCCTGAGCTGAAACGGCTCGATTGAATTCTCTCCTTCACTTCTGTAACTTTATGAGGTCACAATGTTACAGAAGTGATGTAAAACTCCTTCCGGCTAGTTTGGCCCTCAAACAACAAAAGAGCGAGACGGAGCTGAAGTTCTGGAGGAAGGGTTTTTTGAAATGTGAAACATTGACCAATCACAACAGATCGGGTTAGCTGACCAATCAGGGCAGACTTCGCTTTCTGGAGGGAGGAGCAAGCGCTACAACGGAGCATTTCAGAGAGAGGGTGAGAATAGGTGCTGCAGGACAGCCAGGATGAGAAATACAAGGCGGATTATGATCATTAACGCATTTAAATATGTTGTAACTGTAACTTGAGATAAAAATATTCACCCGGAAAATAGCATAATAGGGCCTGTTTAAAGTAATGCCACATAACCAACATAAATTATGTAACAAACGTATTAATGTTAATCCAAACAATGATCTATTTCTAAATCAGGCAATACATCTTTTATTGACTGAACCTAAAGTTGTTTAGTTTTAATGTCACAACATGGGAGGTGCACTTTGGCCCGTCTAGAGCATTAGAATGCTCGTGAGGACCACTGATAACGCCAGTCAATGTTGCTTTCCATTTTTCCATCTCTCAGGCTTGATATACCAAAAGTTGATATTTTACTTTGTTAAAGTAAATCACAAATATAGGACATACCCAGACAATTTGTGACAAACAAAATCAACCATGGGACTCACTTTTAGTAGTGTTTTCTGTTTCCTATTGTATTTTCTTTATTCTGTTTGGAATGGTTCCAACCTGTTCTCATTTCCAGATCATACAATATGAACAGTGTCTCCACAGACATGTGAGAGGTACTCTTTGGCGCCTGCATAGTGACATTACAGTTTATCAACTGACCCTTCGCTAAGTAATGCCCTTGAAAGCAGATCATTGAGAAGCTTTAGCCAGATCTGACCAGGGTCCGACAGTTAACTTGAGTATTTGGAGCTAGTCATGGTTAAATGTTGGGTTATAGTGATACTAGTTAAGTTCGAAAGAGATGTACATTTTTTAAAACTGAACATTTCAACTTAAAAACATGTGGAGCTAATATTATAAGAGTACGTTGGCACATTATCAACTAGCGTTGATGCTATGCTAGCTACTCAAGGTATACTGAATGTATACACATGCTTCTTTTGCTTTTTATTGAAGACCTACCCTGCTTTACAGCTGTTACTTCATTTCATTGTCGACTGTCTTGATTGCCAGGTGATGTTGTGGTTCACGTTTACACTGTGATCTTAAGCTTTAGCCATTATCTTTCTCTTTTTAACCTGATTTTGGTTTGACATTCTGGATATAAACTCTGAAATGGCTTTTCCAAAAAGTAGAATTGTTTTTCGCAGAGTGAAGTTAGTTACAGGGTGGGCTCCCTGGTAGCTCTGACAGCTTGACGGAGTACCAGTGTGGGACGGGGCTTAGCGAAGGGTCAATTTGCTCCAATGTTAAGCCACCTGCAGCAATACTGGACACTTTGTGAGCCCCCACAATGTGTGCCATTCCCAAGGCATGACATACATTTTCTGCTGTCCAGAAGTATATTTCTGCACTGTAAATTCCACTTTAAAGGTTTTCTTTTTATAATATCTGAATCCTGGTTCAACCACTATCACAAACTCTCTTTCTTTGTCTGTCTCTCTTTTGCTTTTGTCTTCAGTCCAGTTAAGACGTGTGCCATCTTGTGTTTGACACATGGAAAGGTTAAAGACACATTCAGCTCATTTGTCTAAATGAGTCTGAGTTGTAGCTCTCCATCAGATAGCAAACAATCCCTCCAACGTCACTTCTTCGTTGTGACTCCTGCTCTCTCTCTTCTTCAGTCAGCAGATGGGAGCTGACAAATTTTTATCAGGAACTGTAGCGTTCTGTCCTCCTCCTTGCTTCTGTTGGATGCTTTTGTGAAGTTTGATACAATTCATTATTTAAGAAGACTCCGAATTCTGAATGTCAGTGAAGAAAAGCATCAAGACTTTCTCTTTCCTTCTGAGACACAGACATTTGCAGATCTGGGTTTCATTCTTTTAATCTCTTCCCACAGCAGCCACTGTATTCATATCACAATATACTAGGTCATATACTGAGGTAGTGATGTTTCAAAAGATGATCCTATAAGAACTGTACTTACTGGAGCATACTGAGGCCTCTTATTCAAGTCTATCGGACCTCCCTGTATGTTTAAAAATGTTCACATTAATATGTTAAAGAACGCATTGTTGCATCGTTAGACCTTTAATCTAAGGACTGTGTGGATGTTTACGGCACTTGGGTGACATCCGCTCACTTGTTTTTTTTTGCTACACTAAGTGCCATCATCCTGATTACGGCGTTCTAAACATTAAATAAAACATTCTCTTCCAGCGGCAAAGCAAACTCATACTTTGACCTGCAAAGTTGCAGGCATGTCTGTGGTAGAGCCAACTTGGCCCCGCCCACAGTCAGCACAAATACGCCTCGGCAAGCGATTGGTCACTCGCCTGCATTTGGGCACGGATGACCCCGTCCTTACAGGTGTAAAGAGAAAGTTATTGAAAATGCCTGCGTGGGTGCAGTTGGCCTTGATGATTTGATTTGTTCTTATTAATATTAATGTCATGCAGATATTGATTAGAGAATGAAAAATAATTAGATTTTAGGAAACTTTCAATTTTGTTTGAGTTTGGGGAACTGGGAACTGGTGATATGTTATTACGATCAACATTTTTTACATCTTTGACAACATTCCTGTTCCTAGGAGACAATCTCCTTTATTTTGAAAATATATGGATTTATTTCTAAGCTGTCATAAACAGAATTCCAGATTCTTATGTCGTACATTCCAATACTAACCATTAAATCATAAATAGGTTGATGAATGAATACTCATTTTACAAAATGTAGAAAAAACTAAAACTAATCCTCAACTTTTCAAAATCCAAATGGCCCCATACCTGAACCTTCATCAACCAAATTCCACTTAACAGTCAATGTTTCATCCTGTCTAAAATGATTATTCACTGTTTCTTCTTGTCCTGAACCAGCCTTTGCAAATTTGTGTTTTCCCGTATTATCTAATCACTTTGTGTGGATGGCAGCGTCCGTCAGGCTGGCAGGCAGCAGATGGAGGCTGACGTCTCTGCATGGAAAGAGGAGACGAGCTGTCAGATAGTTTATCCTGCAGCCTCGTCCTCCGCTAACAACCGGCTCACCACAGGCCTCATTCATCCGCCTCGTCAGCCTGCAGACAGCCGCTGGCAGCTCATCAGTCTCCATCCAGAGGAGACAGTAGAACCGAATAGAGTGCAGTAGAGCTGCTCAAAGACTCCTCTCTCTCTCTGCTGTCCTGAAGTTCACTATGTCCACAAAGAGACAAAACCGTTGTATCGCATCGTATCGCATCGTATCGTATCGTATCGCATCGCTTCCCATCGCATTGCATCGCATCGCATTGCATCGCATCGCATCGCATCGCATTGCATCGCATCGTATAGTAGTGTAGCCAAGCGTGTGTATCGTAAAGAGCATTGTGGTCCGCATAAGGAGGAGGTTGGGGTGGATAGAAGGGACCAGAAACACAGGATTTCATCCAGGAGACCCCTGTTTGTTACCTGTGTGAAGCCAAAAGTCAGCTTTGACTTCTTTCTAAGTTATGTACTTAAGTTTTGTTTGTTTAGTTCGGTAACGTTATGTAATGTAGGTAAGTAACGTAACTAAGTAAAAAAAATTACTTATTTTAGTGTATGTATGTCACGAGCGGAAACAGACGTGCAAAATTTAAGCTAGAAGGGTTCTAAGAGCATCATAGTTTGAAGCATAGGGGCACTTTCTGACCAAGCTGTGGTATTTGACATTTTGGGAGAGAGGACTTGTTGAACACGTACAGTATATATCTGGTGGGTTTTGTTGGATGGCAGATGCTTCACAGGAACAGGTTGGCACCCCCATCATGGATGTTTAATTGTCTGAAAGATCTAGTGTGTATCATGTGGTGGGATCTAGCCCTGAGGATTCAGAAAGCAGCCAACTGAAATTTCTTCTGTGTGCCAAATGTAAAGGAAAACTACACTTGTCGACGCAAACACACAATCACGAATGTCCATAACTTGTGCCAGTGTTTATGTTGTCTGTTCTGGGCTACTGTAGAAGTATAGCAGCCGGCTCCTCGAAGAGGTTTGTAAATCATATTCCATTTCTGCCAATGGATCCCCCTTAATGCGACACATTGTACCTCTAGGTCCACCACATTTCCAGTGGGCTGGACCATGCATCATGGTGTCAAAGGTGCTACCCCCAAGCCTGGCCATCGTAATATTATTTTGAGATCCAACTGATGTCTCTCTTCTTATGCATAACCATTGGCTGAGTCGTTTCAGTTTACTGTGGCCGCAGCCACAAATTCTTGACAGCAGGTCCCCACTGGCAGGATCTGCAGTTTCCACCCACGTTATTTGGGCAGGCTGCAGGCTGTATTTTGGCTATTTCGGGCGCTTATATGCTTCGCAGGCCGCATCTTCCCAAGGCACAGTAAGTTCTGCGATGATTGTGCACTTCAAACTGCTGGAGTATAACACTTAGTCTGGTCTGAGGGTCAGATGGGATTATTAGCCTTTGTCAGGGTTGTGCACCATCTGCCAATCTAGAGCTGAACCCAGCATGCTTGTCTCTGACTTGCTGAGGGTGTTGCTGTACGACACCGGTGTACAAAGGGTATTGGATTTCTTACAGTTGAGGGAGGAAGAGACTTGTATTATTATTTTTTTCCTTTTCCCGAATGAATGTCACACCTTTCACGACTTGGTTATGCCTCCATGACGTGTTGGGTGGATGTGTCTGAGGTTTGCTGCGTTTGGACAAGCTGGGTCTTCACCAAGCCACTGCTCCGGGTTTTGGGAGCACATCACAGACAGCTCTCACAAGGAAGCTAATCCAATTTCCTACCTTTCCTCATAGCTCTTTCCGGCTGATTTTCCCGTTCTCTATGTTTTCCCACCGTGTCCCCCGTCCCTATTATCACTGAGACACTACCTTGGCATATCTCACCCTTGCTGTCAGTACAGTTCCTCCACCAATAATATTCTCCTTTTCTGCAGAGGTGTTGCTTCTTGCCAAATTAATCTCCAGCTGTAGATTGAATCATTATTCTGCCATGAGGGGCAAGGTTGCCAAAGTATAAGAGAGCCACCCGACCTGGGATCAGCAGACTAAAGCAGCCCAATGGATGCATCCTAATTGCATTGGACGGTTTAAAGCTGGAGTTCTGACAGTGTGATTGACAGTCAGATGGCCCGCCTCCTCTGTCCTGATTGGACTAAAGAACCTTTAGATGAAAGCAAACCCAAGATGCTGACAATAATTCATTAAATAATGTAAACCGATAATGTAAACCCTTATCTTAGTTTGATTGAACTGTTGGTGATTTATCAGGATTATTCCGTTTTTTAAAGTTAAACTTAACGGACACTTTATTAGAATCATCATATACTTTTATATTGACATTTGACCTCTGTGTTTAACCCATACTAAAAATGTGGTCGCCCGCTCTACCTCCATGTTCTTTTAGGCCTCTGTTCGACAAGACCGTTATACGAATGCCGGCTTTTATTAGAGAATAAACGCTAATTAGCAGAAATTTGTCTCATTAATGAATCTATTTAGTTTGCCATTTATTAGAGGCTGTGTATAAGATTTGTATTTATGTAGGTATCAAATATACTGGTGCTTAGTGTCGTCAAGCTTACTAATCGTATTCCTCTCTTCAGAGGATGAACCCTTTAAGTTTTAATGACCCCCTGACATTTGCTCTACATCACCCTCAGAACATACTTTACATTTAATCTCCCCTGTTGGTAATAGTTAAAACATCAGTGTGTTGTTTGTCCAGTCTAGGTGGAAAAAGACACTAATGCACAAATTGTCTTAAACTTACATTCTCTCTAATGGCCAGCAGGGGGCGACTCCTCTGGTTGCAGCCAACCCTGAAAAGTGAGGATTATGCAGAAGTGGCTTAAACTTGCATTCTTTCTAATAGCCAGTAGGGGCGAGCGATGAATAGTAGACCATAAAGCAGAGTATGCTTTAGGGCGGGGCTACCTTGTGATTGACATGTCTCTACCAATGGCGTTGTCCCGCCTTGAAGTTGTTTATGGGTTTTTCTCGTTTTTTTTTTTATTGTTACATTTAAGTCAACTAAAATGTCTTATTAGGCGTTCTGTTGTACTTAGCTCCACCCTCTTGTGTCACTTCTGGTTACAAAAAAAAGCAGGTGACTACGTCCACTTCTTATGTACAGTCTCTGCTTCTTTCCAGAACTTTCATATTGTGGCCGTTATGAACACTGCAGTTCTTTCCACTGTTTCCCACTATGAATCACCATTTCACACGCACACACATTATTGACCCCAGTGACATGAATACTAATCAAACAGTGAGATTGCTTTTGTATCAAAACTTTATTTATCAAACAAAACCAATGAACCATTGAAATAACATTTCTATAAAAAAGGACCATGGGACTGTTCTACAGTGCATTACAAAACCAGCAATTGTATACAACATTGTGGATAGAAACTTCGCTTTACTCTTCATCACCATCATTATCATCATCATCCCATCATAATCCTTTCTCCCCCTCATTCAAATGAACAAAATGTACACTTTTAAATATTGCAGTCACTAAGCTAATTTGGTTATAATGACTCTAGGATTGGACTTTTTTTTAAAGGGCGAAGTCAAACTGTGTTTACTCGGAGGAGTCTGTCGAACAACGATGTTCTGTAAATGAAGTAATTGTCTGAGTGAGAGGAGATAAGGGCCGCTTTAATTTAGCCCCTTTCACCCTGACGAGATGAGGTCCAAATCTTTAAAAAAAAAAAGTTCTCTTTTGTAAGCCCTTGGCCCGAAACTGTCTACACTGAGGCTCACAGTCGTGGAGCTGACAGTAGATTTCACAGCAACATCAGGCCACTTTCAAAGTCAGCGTATCCTTGACCAACTTCAACTTGGTCTTTTCTTTTTTACTGTGTAATTTGTACCTTTTTTGATCGTCAATGGTTCCCACACAGGAGTGAAGCACCCAAAGAAAGAAGTTAATGAAGTCGAGTTTCCCTTTGAAATGTGGGAGCCGAGCCTCCCTCCCTGGTTTCCACCGTATCAGGTCTGGTTGGTGTTTCTGAGTTTCACACAGTCACCACAGGACGACTTCACTGGGCTTTACAGACAGAGGACAAAGTGAAATTAAAGGACTATCCCCGGTCCCTCTGCACATTGTAGTCTGTGAACTACAAATCATGTTTTACTAACTTGATGGCTAAGTTGTGATGGATATCTATCTTAAGCAAGATTCTACAGAAATGAAGGACACCTCAGCTCCATTTGGGATGTTTGCCCAAATTAGGATCTCCTCAGCCCAGATGGCAGTCGAGGTATTAAACCTATACCCCTCTGTAGTTATATACACGTTATAGAAAGGATAACTGCATAGATGGTATCAATCTACAATTTTTTTTAATAAATCAAAAGTGTGGTGGTGACTGTGTGTCCTCAGAGTGACCCAGTTTGGTGACAAACCATTTAAATATTTCCTTAAGAAATAGAAAATAATATTTCTACAATAGCATTTTAAAAATACTAAAATCTTTTAAGGCAAGAAATGAAAAGAAAAAAATAATACATTTGAACGGCGCTTCAGTCCTCTTTTACATTTTGTTCTTTGCTAAACTAAATTTACAGAACTATCACATGATTATAAATAATAATTTTAAAGAGCACTCAAAATAAGGTAATAATGTAATAATAATAATATATTAAATTTGATTATAAAAAAGTTACTACTAATCTAGTTGGAACTGTACACTGTAAAAAAGCAGCGTTCTGTAATGTAGTTCTGCTGCAGCGACGCTTTTCTCCGTTGTAAAATACACATGTAGGGCTAAAGAGAAAAATAACATCTGGCTGTTAGAGGCCGGGGTCAACCTGCGGGTGGGAAGCCTTTGTATCGAGATGGAGACGAGAAGTTTGGTTCACTGATTCACTGTGTTTAACTGAAAAAAAAAAGATTAAAGAGTCCATTCTAGTTCCCTTTTAGTTCCCTGTATGAAAAACCTTTATATCATGGTCGACGTATGAAACTGGATATTATGTATTTGACTTGTTCTGAATGGTGGACCTTTAACATCAGGCTTCAACTAACTCCAATTTATACCCATCCCGTCATCAAAATCAGGAGGCGCACAAGGTGGACATTTGGGTCGAATAAACACAGGACTTTCTCCCAGGAAAACCCTGTTTGTGTCCCGTTTAAAACCCAAAGTCAATGTTGACTTTAACCTTACTTTAGTTAAGTAACTTGGGTACTTACTAACGCTGTTCACATATGTTACGTAACAAGCGTACTTATCTTAACCCCAAACCACAATGTTTTCCTGGATCTTAATAAGTAGTGTTAGACAAGCTGACACTTGAGGGGAAATCTAGAACATCAGAGTTTGAGGCGGAGCGCCACGGGTTGGGAGTGAGAATGTGTTTTTGGGGGGGACCATTTTGTTTTGGGAGGACAGTCATTCTGTCTCTGTTGTTGGATCAGTTGAAGACACATACCAGTAGTTTTTGGTGTTAGTTTCAGTCCATTAACTTCAATTCACATACATTTTCCAAATCATTCCATCAGTTTTTTGATATTCACTTCCCCACGAGCAGCCATTGATTTCAGTTTGTATGAGCGATAAACGCATCTATCCGTCAACAAGTCTGCATTCTTGCCAAGGTTACACTGCTGATGTCTGGTGATGCAGTGATAACTCAACTCATTTGATTTTTACACCAGAAAGGATCGGTAACTAGTGGAAGCAAAAACACATTGGTAGGATTGAAAAAAACAATTTGTTGTACCTGGAAGTACGATTCATATTTAATTAACAAAATTTAATGGACTAAAATATGCAAAAACAAAAGTCTGAATTGGTCTTTGGTGCTTGGCATCTCCCTGTGTTCAGCGGTTTAATAAGAATGTGTAGGATAGAGATTGGTGTTACTTCCCTGAAACTGTCTGGCAAAGAAATGTCATAATCAAAAATTATTCAAAAGTGTTCCCTGTGAGATCTGTTCCGAAAACCTAATCAGTGGCACAGATTCAACCTCCTGCACGTCCACACGACAACAAGAATCAAGACTTCTGCTGGTTTAACTGAACAAGCAGAATATACTTCAGTTCCTATTTAATGGCATTATGTTGGTAATAAGCCGAAATCTTTTCCTTGCCACTGCAAAACAAATGCCAATTTTAACACTTGGTTATTGAGAAACAAATCATATTTTCTCTTAACGGGCAAACACACTTGATCTGCCTCCAATGCAAATCAACTTTTAGTAATTTTGAAACAATCTGTCTTAGACAAATACGTCTTTTAGGTTGAATCTTAAACTAAATGAAGAGTTACTATGAGTCTCAAAGACAGCTAGATGATTTTGATGGACGCATTTGCTGTTTTGGGGATCTGATCTGTAATACTTCAAAATATAGGACAATCCTTGCCATCACAACATTTAGCATGTTTTATTGGTCTGTTTCCAGACAGCTCCTGAAACGTTGCATTCTGTGCCAATGGAGGAGAGAAAAACAAAACAAAACAGTGGTCTCATAGTTCTCTCTGTTTAAAAGGGGAAAAGGGACAGTGCTTTTGGGGCAAACCCTCAGCAGAGCAGAATGTCTCATCTGTTCCCTGTGCGGGAGGAACAAATTAACATAACACAGGGTGCATTTTTAAATTCCACCAAGACTTCAAATAAAGTGACTGAATAAAGACAAAGAAAATGAACCCCTTGGCACAACCCTGTCTCCTACAAAATTACCTTCCCATACAAACTGAAACTGCATTATCAGTTACGTTTCGAGGGAAACGTATTTTCTTTTACGGGAGAAAAAAGCGTAATTAACGTTGAAACAATACAAAAACACTCCTTAACTACATTGTTAGGTTAAGTATGACATCACAGTTTGGCTTAAAACAAGTATGTTTGTAACGTTATTTAGGTTGCAGATGTAAATTAAAATAAGTGAACGTTGAGTTCTTCATCAAGTGGGACCCAAACACAGTCTTTTTGAATCAGTATTGACGAAGGACGCGGAATTAAGGTGAACAGAACAATTAAAATCTCCATTCATTCAAATACAGAGACTTGATACAAGATGTTCTCCTCGGTGATCCCACCTGTATAATTTGTTTTAAATGCAGATAGAGGACACTTGGGTATGAGACATCCAGACACAACGACCCCAAGAACCACCATAATCTATCAGAACCTTTCACAACCAGACTATCATAATTTAGACCCAGTCTGACTCAGGGCTCAGTTACGAGGACCTTTAGGCCCCAGAGAAGTAGGAACTTCTAACCCATGCTAATCACCACAGTCAAGATTTACAGGAGTCAACTTGTCAAAAGTTGTGTTTCCATTCAACTGGGAATTTTAGGCAGACTTTTTAAAATGTTGCAAAAGGAAATGCTAATTAGGTGCATTTCCATGAACGGGTTTGCACCAAATGAACTTGGCTACAACAGAGTTGGTGGCCTTGGCTGATCTACAAAAGAAAGCTTGATAGATTCCTCAGGATTTTTTTTGGATTGGGCAAGTTTGTTGCATCGTGTTTTTTATCCAGGCAACCCGCGAAAACTGAGTTGGTTGTTATATTTCACAGATTGTGGGTTGGTAGGTTCTCCAGAAAGTTTTTCATGAGATGTGCCCTTTATCATTTATGGTGGCCATGAAAAAGTTTGAGTTTGTCATGCTGGTAATAGAATAGAATGTCTGTTTATGTCATCGAGGCTCGTTAACACTGTCGTCAAACAAGTCAGGCTTTAACCCTCTGCAAGTCTATTTTCATAAACAAGAGATAGACGAATGGCTACCAGGAAGTAATGAATCAATCCAAGAACTGATGGATGATTTAGAAAAGAATACTTATATTGAATATATTTCTATTTAACTTAATTGTGTACCAGTACGACTGTTTAACTTATTCCTTTAATCTCTCTTTCCCCCTTTCGACGCTAAAAAGAAGAAATCTCTTGCGTCAACCGTTTCATTTAGAATTTACTGTTGAAATCAGATTTTCTTCCTTTAAATCCAATTTTGGTTTATTCCCTCCGCCTGCCACTCTGCTCCTTGCTGAGGGAGAAAGAGAGAGTGCGACTTTGGAGAAGTATGAAAGCGCTCGGCTCAAGACCGAATGTATCTCCCGGAACATGCTGATGAGTTTGATCCCCACGCTGCCCGCTTGTCTGCGTTCCCTCACCTCTCATTCCCCCCGCGCTCGTTCTACGGGGACGTTGCCTTTCCATCCCCTCCATCCGCGGGACATTCCAGCCTGTATCAGCCCAGCGAGCGTGAGCTTGAATCATAATATTGGAAACGGCGTTATAATGAATTCCCGGCCTCATTCCTCCGTGCCCCAGCTCGCACATACAAACCACCCCTGAATATCAATTCACCTCCTCTGCCTCCGCTCTCTCTGTCTCCCCCGGGCTTTTTTTCCCCTTTCATCACAGAAAGATAAAGGTCTGAAAATTACAATATGGTGACTGAAGTGACACAGTCAAATATGGAGCATACTGATGGACTGTTTTTTCTTATCCCCTCAGCTGATTTATGAATCATTTGTTCTTTTAAGCTCCTGCCTTCCAGTGCACTCCCTAAAAAACATCCCAACCCATTCAACATCGCTCTAATTCCCCAAATTCAGATGTTGCTCTCCTGGCTGTCAATACAAATCTACTTGCTTTAAAGAAATGAAAGGCGTATGCTCCCCGTCCCGATCTCATGTTGCAAAGGTCATTCTGAAAACCGTACCACCGAAAGTTGAAAGCAAATATGTTCTTCATTCCACTTTTTAAAGCAAGTCAAACAATATTTTAATTTTTTAAAATTGAAATAAAATGTAACTTCTTCAGATGCGTTCAAAGGCTTAGCGATTTTCACGGTGGCTCGTGCCCTTATAAGCAGTTCTCTCTGTGGAAATGTGTCCGATAAAACCTGATTTGAGAAAAAAAAACCATCGTTCTGACAGGACAGCAAATGTAAAAATATACTTTGCGGAATATGTATTATTTGTGTGTTTTGTTTTTGTAACTTTTTTTTCCTTTCTCTTTTTGTATAAAAAAAGATATGCCCTGAAGTGAACTCAAAGTGAAGCTGGCGGTTTTGTTATTTTTATATAATTTCAATCGAGGTGGACAGAGGTATGCGTGTATTTATCTCATGAAAAATAAATATGGGTTCCTCAAAAGCAGGTATATACTAGGTATATACTCACCTTCACACAAACGCATACTGAAACGGCACATAGTGAAAACAACGGTAGAGGTCACTCTCATTATCATCATCATTATCATCATCATCATCCGCTCCCCACTTACATCTCTAATCCCGTTTATAATAATTATCATAAAAACAACAAAAATTCCACTACTAATGACTTGATCCTTGATCCTGTTACCGTAACACCACCTTCACAATTTATTCCTCCATCACAGTAATTTCAAACAATTTATTCGTTTCCCTCAAGAAAACACTATGGTATTTTGTAATCTTGATCCAGAGATAAAAGTAAAATTACCCATTGAGGTAACAAGTCGCTGTCTTGTGATCATAACTTCATTATCTCTTTCTCGCCATAGCATATTGAGTTTTGCCGATCCTGTAACCGCCTCTTGCAAACACATGACCCATTGTCCCAGAAGCCAACGATTTTTTGCAGACCGCGATTGGTCTTTAGTTCTCCAGCCAGCAGTGAAAGGTGACAGACTCTAAACGAGGTGTTAAAACTGAATTTGATCGCATTCTTCTAAAAAGGACCAATTGCCGCCTGGCCATCCAAAGCCATCCTTCATTCAACAAGATTTTTTTGAGACGATTCCACACGGATCGTCTCACTGCTCATCATTGGCTTTCGGTCAATGATTTAGGACTGAGACAGACTTAAACAAAGGAGCAAAAAACTAAGAAGGATTACAATAAGTTGTCCAAGATGAGAATTTGGCACGTGTCCTCGTAGGTAAGGATCGGAGTTCATGTGGGTTAGGCAGAGTAAAGGCTTGTTCAAGAGCAGCAACAGACTGTGGGAGTCTATAGAGGTTTCTATACAGTCCTGTAAGAGTAGAGTCAGCTAGAACCGATCCAGGCCATTCAGACCGGTCTAGAAGGTCACCACGCTTGTTTCTATCTGGCCAAAATCACATTTTTGTTCTCACAATTGTTTCTATCTGGCAAAAATCGCATTTTTAAATTAATTTTTAAAGCCTCAGAATCCAGAAGTAGGTAATGAATAATGGTTGGCTCATGAAAATCATACTGTTTTGTTCAAGAAAGGGTAAAAGGAAGGAAAAATAGGCAAGAAATGGGAGGACCACTTTGCTAGCGGGCGGACCTCGGTCCAGGTGAAAAACCGAATGTTTTGGTGAAACTTTGGAGGCTGATGATGCGTTTTCTTTTTCTTACTGTAGATTCTCGTGGCACTTTCAAAACATATGCACATCCTGTAAGTGCACAAAGTTGGAATACCCCCCCAAAAAAAGACGAAAAGAATACTTCCAACAGCGAAAGAAACAAGTGAGGTACGGTCACAGTAACTGAGTTGTAGATAACCCAGCGGAGGACGTTAATAAATACCACAGAGAAGAGAAACAGGAGGGATCTTTGTCGTCTTTTTTTTGTTCTGATAATCCCATCCTTCTGCGTAATGAGGCCGAGGCACTAGGTCTCAGTTTTTTCTAGTTTTCTGTTTGAGGTTGAAGAGTCTAGAGGGGGTCTCAGCCCCTCCACCCTCGTCCTGCTCTTGGAGTTGATGCTGTGCTGCTGTAGTGTTTCTTTTCTCTGTTTGATTCCCTTCCATCCTTTTCCCTGGTCCCAAACAGTAAATACTAGCCCCGAGACCAGCGGAAACCAAAGAAACTCAACCCAGCACGGACGTTTGATTTCCTCTTCAAACCCCAGATCGACGTTAGCGTATGTGGCGCGGAGTGACACCGAGGCTTGAAGAAGGGTTCCAGACTGGACCGTGGCTGAGGGGCTGGGCTAGGGGACAGTATCACAGGTTAGAAGGCGGAGCCGGTGATGGCGTTGAGCTGCTTCATCAGCCCTTCTAGACTGGCCATCTGCTCCGACAGGTCGTCCTGCTCGTAAACCTAAAGCGAGAAACAAAAAAACAGTAGAGCAGGTTATGCAACCGTTAGCTTTATAAAAATACCCTAAATCTGTGTAGTTTTTATATAACTATATTAACATGTAAAATGGTGAATTGACTTGTATAGCGCTTTTCTAGTCTCTCGACCACTGAAAGCACTTTAACACTAAATGTCATCATTCACCCATTCATACAATATACCATGCAAGTAGCCACCTGCCCATCAGGATTATTTAACCATTCATACCCAAATACACACCAAATGCACAGCATTCAAAACCAAATTGGGGCTAGGTGTCTATCCCAATGACACATGGACTAGCGGAGCGGGTGAACAACCCGCTCAATTGAAGCCTTTTTTATTTTGTTGCCACGCAGAGCAACACAAGAGAGCAGCATTTTCCAACTATGAACTCAAAAACCTTGTCTTGATTTCTAATATTAATAACGATGTAAAGATAAAAAAAAAAATTATGTTGGATAAATTGATAAAAATAAAACTGGATCTTTTCTGGCATTCACTTGTTGATACATTTTGCTTGGGTTCAACCTAGACGTGAATGTTCTTTGACCTGACAATCCCTATACAAGTGCTTACTGTCATCCCTGTGACACCCACAGTTTACTACGATGACATAGTCCCTGCCATTGGTTGGAGAAACGTCATCTTTATCTAGTATATAGCCCTCTATAAGGAGTAATTCAGGAACGACTTATTAACCATTCATCTATTATCAGGCCCTACTTGATCCTCTCTTTTGTGAGTTACCACTCACACTTTTATTTGCTGTGTTGTGGAGTATGTTTTAATGTTTCTCCTGCATTCACCGACTCCTTCATTAACTTTAAATACAGATCTCGAGAGGTGCCTAATCCATCACAATGAACGTCGTGTCTGTTTCTGTTTCTGTCAGGGTTCATTGTCCTGGCAGCGCAGGGCCGACTTTTTCAATCCGCGCTTATGACTGAATAAAATAAAAGGTGGCTTTGCGTTGACTGTGATGGATCATCTATCAGAAATTGAACTGCACTGAAACCAGCGGCTGCCTGGAGGAAAGGGTATCAAAATGCAACGTTCACAGGGATGTTTAGTGTAAAAACTGGAGGATAATAGCACAATATTCACAAACTGTGTCCCCATCATAGTTAGATAACGGCTCGCCTCAAAGTCGACCACATCTAATGCGGCAGAGTTGTCCCCGTTGTGGCGGTGCGTGCGTTCTCAAGGACGGGACACGCTGACAGCGTGAGCTTCTGTACTTTGATCCTGCACAGACTCTGTGATCACCGCGTAATGGCGTGTTCGGTTCGGCTGTATAAACTGTCACCTCTGAGTGGGGCCGGCTTAAGTGCCTCTGTGTGTGTGACAGTCAAGTGCACAATCTTTCGCACACACACACATACACACACTCTCTCTCTCAGTGTGTTCTATTGAGCGTGGCCTTCATGCAGAGTTTGTCTTTGCAGTTTGGAAAAATAAAATAAATTCAATATTTTCCTCGGCACGCTGTGGAAAAACCAATAAAAGCTGAGCTGAAATATTTGAATTGAAAGATTTGTGTCAATGCACAAAACCTTCTCCATGTACTTGGACAGAAATAAGCACAGTATACACCGTATGCAGTCAATGGACGAGTCATTAATTATACTGCTTAAATATGACCATAGAACTCCGTGAAAAAGTTGCCCACTTAATCACTGTTACTAAATGCAGGTAATGTAAACATGCTAAAGGAGAAAAATACAGAAAAACAGACACTTAAAATTGTGATTTATCCAGCACTCTCCCCTAAAAATGACATCCCCATCCAACAAAACTGCAACGTGAATAACGTTTCCAGGGAAGCATATTTTGTGGTGGATTACATTTGTTTTTGACGCATCACAAAAACGTTTTAAATGAGTCCACGGAGGTTTTGCGTAGAGAGAAGGTCTGGTGGGTCAAAAAACCCAGGGCATTCACCCAAAGAGACTGCTGTTCATGTGCCGTGTGAACCATGAACTTTTGTTGCGTTTGTATTTTGTTTTGATTTAATGTTTTTTAACCATGATGTTCTTTTTTACCATATCTAACTAAGTACTTTTGTAAGCCATTCTGTGCTTTGTTGCGTTTCAAATTTACAAGATGATTTTGTACTCCCTGAAACGCTTTAAGCTACAGCTCTTCAGTTTTCAATTAAATTGTATCAATGCAGATGAAACACTTTACTTTATTGAAATGGTTTTCAAAAATTATTTGTCAATTCGCCGAGAATGTATAGCAAACAATTTTGATAATTTAATATCTTCTGGGTTCTGACCAAGCCTTGTATTCAAGAGACATTTAAAACCTCTTGATAAGTTTAGATGAAATATTGTATTCTGTAAAAAAATAAATGAAAAGTGACAAGTTGCAGTTGTTTGTGTTGCATTTATGGTCATATACATTTCTCTTGTAGAGTCACATGACTAACTGAAAGATTGTATAGAACTTTAATAATTCCACCTTGATGAAGATAAGTCTTACTTTTCTCTCAGGTGTTCAGCCTCCTAAGGCATACTTTTATTTTGAAAATAACGAATGTGTGCTAGATGTCTCCCGGATTTAAAAATATAGATATCAATCTGTCTGTTCAGGTTAAAAGCTTTAACCGGCCAGAGTCAAGTTGGATCAGCCTTCAACAGCTTTCTGCCTCAAGGCAACTGAACCTCCAGTCATTTATAGATTTTTATATCGCCCCATTTACAGCATCTGTGAGGACCAATCAGAACGCAGTAACAGTTAACAAACATCCTGAATCCACCAGCAGCAGCGAGATAAACAGTTAACATCTAACAGAGGTGATACTTTCACAGTCAAAACGTATTGACACTCCATTGAAAGCTTGCTAAATCTTCTTTGTTTTTTTTTACTCAGAAATACCAAATTTGTCACAAAACATTTTTTTTTATCAAAATGTTTATATTATATTGAATTTGTATGTACAGTGCCATTGGAACAAAACGTTATCACAACAGTTCCCTTAATGACACTGGATGTGCTCCAGAAACACAACATTTCAAATCCAACAAGAAGGTGAGGATTTTACTATTAGTTGCTTATCAGTACAATGTTCAAGTTTTCCCAATTTGTGTATCAGTCTTTAAATACAATTCACAATGATGCTTATTACCGATTTTAGTTCTTATTAACATGTAAGTAATGTATTGTATAAAGTCCTTGAAAGTGTCTTTTCTTTGTCCGTTTTGAGACAGACGAGGAAACCCCACAGTTTGGCTTTTCAACAGTTTAGGATTGGACTGACAGCACCTGCAAGGCTGAGCTTTATCTGTGTGATACACACAGAGTGGGACCCTTTGACCTCCTTTCACTCTGAATGAGGCCATAAAAGCTCATCTAGAAGCCCCGCGCCGCCAGGTATTTTCCATCTTCCTCTGGACAAAAAGGCTTCTGCAAAAAATCACAACTGCCTATAAAAATCCGGTGACCTCCTGATCTCATTTGTTGACCCGCCACAGCTGAGTTTAACTGAGTCGGTAAACGCTTCATCAGAGGGATAACACACCCGTTGATGATCCGCGTTTCTCTCCGATATCCTGTTATCTCTGTCGGCCTGCTGACCTGGATTCACGCTCCGCTATAATCCTTCAGAGATTCATCCCAGAGCCAGAAGAAGAGTGCATTCAAACTCTGACAAGGATAAATCACAAAAAAAATGTGTTTACATGTCTCGAGGTTCTCTGTCCACGTATTCCAAATACGTTCTTAAAATGAAACACCGTTGAAACGCAAAAAATGATAAACTGACAGTTTGTTTGACATGGTCCTATTTTAAAATACACAGGGCTGGTCAACAGGTTTTCTGCTGAACTAAGTGAAGGGGTCAACATGCAGAATAACTCGTTGCTGGGGAAACCTGGTTCTGAATGATAATTTGTTCTAAATGTGTGATGGATCAAAACATTTGGAACAATGTTTGGTCTCATTCACAGAGAGTGCGGAGTTAAACGGCAAACGTTATGGAGGTTGCATTGACTTGCATTATGGTGCGTTCAAGTTAGCCTCAGTTAAATAGAATATTAATAATTATAACGCCATGATGATGTGTTCGAATGTGAGCTTCTAAAATGTATTTTTTGGCGAGAAACTTAAATAGGTACAGGTGGTTGGAGGAGATATTTCCCAACAAATAAAATGTATCTTATCTTATCTTAAAATTAAATTATGATCTGTTCAATTTCCTAACACTAGCCCTTAGCAACTTGTATTACACAATTTAAACTACTAATACCTTCAATTCTTAACTAATGATTTGAATGAGTTGTGTTTTTACCAAAGATTACAATAACAAAGTAAAAAAGTCATATTTAGAATTTGTGAGAGTTATTATTGACTTTGGGTTGGTTGAAATTATTATTTTATTAGTCTGGAGCCTTGAAGATCAGGCTTAAAAAAAATATAAGATCTATATTTATAATATTTAACCTCACCTTGCCGTCAGACAGTCCTTTTCGACGATGAACTGAGCTGAAAGTGAAACTTAGCTGTGACTTTGCTGTTTTAAACAATGCTGCTGCTCTAGAAACAATATTTTATTTAAAGTAATAAAATAAATATTGATTATTTTCTTAATTTTTTCTTTTTCTTTCACAGAAATAAATAATAAAAATGAAACAGGATGAAGGATTGGCTTGATTACAGTGTGAGCATTGACAAACATAGAAGTGACTGGGGAAACGGGGCTGGTATATGTACTGGTTGGCTGATTGGGGAAAATGAGAGGCAGGTGTGCTTCAGGTGAAGTTCAGGTGACAGGTTAAGGTGGGGAAGTCTGAAGGCATGTGGTGGACAGGTTGTGAATGTTGGGCTGAAGTGAAGGGAGGGAGGGACTTCATTAGCTGACCTGTTAGATGTCTGATAAAGAAAAAGAAAAATGTAAAGGTCACTAGTTCTGATTTAAAATCTGCAGCAGGAAGTGTGGATTCTGTAGCATCGAACAGATCCATTGTCCTCATGGTAATGAATGATGACTACTAACTAATACAACTACAAGTGCCATAATAATAATAATAATAATAACAATAATATTTAACCATAAGCAGCGAATATATCAGACTAAAGCATCAGGACGTTCAGTGACCTTTCCCCGCTGTCAGAAAGCTCTGCTCTCAGAGTGAAAGAAAAAAAGAGTCGGAGGACGCCGTTAGTGTTCGGGGTTAAAGGTCAGCTGATGCATTTTGTATGTCCGTGGACCTCCGACCTGCTGTTCAGATCAGACTGAGACAAGAAGCAAACACATGCAAACACATGCAAACACAGAGGAGACAGAGAGAGAGGTGATAGTTCAGAGGGCACCTCATCCTCCCGTCTTATGTATCACAAACAAACAAAGAGCAAAAAGTGGTGTTTTCTACCTGGAGTCTGGTTGGGATGTTTCCAGTGTTCAGCAGCAGTGTTAAAATATGATCACTTACATCACTCACACTGTGTGACACAGTTTATTAAGTGGCTGAGCGTGTGTGTGTGTGTGTATGATATGCCAGAGGCCTGATGGGAAAAGACGAGATCAATTACAGAGATAGAACAGCAGATGAAGAGAATAGACCTGTTGACCTTTAACCCCCCGTCTCTCTCCTCTCTCCCTCATCTCTCCATCTCATTTGCTCATCTCCTCCTTATCAGTTTGTTGCTCCACTCCTGATTTTTCTTCGTCTCACTGACTCTCATCTTCAGTATCCCCCCACCCCCGTTGCCCATCTATTTCGCTTCTTTTCCTCCTCTTTGTCTGTCCTTCGCCGAAGCGTCCCTCTCATCTGGTTGTCCTGTCCCCCTCCCTTCCACCTCCTTCTCTTCTGTTATCATCTCTTTCTTGCTCTTTTTCCCTCCAACCATTTTCCTCCTGAAGCATCCCTCCCTCTCTTCCTGTTGCTACGGCAACGCCTACTGCTCCTCTACCTTTTTTTCCCCTTCTTTCTCGCTTTACACCTCTTCTCTCCTTGTTTTGCCTCCTTTCATTTCCTCTCCTCTCCCCCTTGTTTCTTCTTCTTTCTCTTCTCTCCCATTCTCTTCTCTCCTCCCTCCCTCCCTCCTCTCTGCTCTTCTCCACTTGTTTCTTTTTATTCTCCTCTTCCCCCCTCCCCTCCCTTCTATCTCATCTTTTCATTTCCTCCTCTGTCCTCCCCTCTCTTGTCGTTGCCGTGGTGACGCCTCGTCCCGTCCTATTGTCATTGAGTCACATATGAATATTTAACAAGTCCCTAAGTCCGGCGTCCCTCCACATCATGTTCTGTCGTTTATCTTGCTGCTTGTCATCCTCTGGCTCCCCCTCCTTCCTCTCCTCCCCTTCCTCACCCTTTCCTGTTTTTTTTTCTTTTTTCCTCAAATCTTTCCCCTCCTGTTTCCCTTGTCCTGCCTCAGATTTGTCTCCCGTCCTCCCATAACCCTCCCTCTTGTCCCTTATTTCCATTTCTCCTCTTCCATGCTTTTCTTCTTAACCTTTCCTCTCCTGCCATTTGTCCTTCGTCCTGCCTCCTTTTCCTCTTTTACCTCCCTTTCCCTCCTTTCCTATACACCCATCCTCTAACCCCCGATTCCTTTCCCTCTCCTCCTTTTCCTTCATTGTTCTTTATGGCTCTTCTTCACTCTCCCTCCACCTTTTATTCCTACCCCCCCCCCCCCGTTTCTCTCTCCCCTTTCTCCTCCTCTCCTCAGTCTCAGTCACTAATGAACTCAGTTTTATTCTACAGCTGAAAGGCCACCAGCACACTGAAGGGAAGGAAACAGGTGTAGTGACAAAGCTGAGCAGGTGTGTGTGTGTGATGTCCTCCTATCTCTCCCCCTCTCTCTTCCTCAGTCTGTTCAATCCTCCACCTGTTTTTCTTTTTTTTTCTCCTTTCTATTATTTCTTTGGGAATATTTTCTGGATCTTTCTTGCGTCTTTACTTTTAACTGGAACTAATTACATCTGACACCTGCTGCACTACAGATCTGTAAACTACAGAGTCCAACTCCTTCAGCTGTGTCCTCATCTGTGTCCTTAGATGCTGATAAACTGGCCAGGTCGATACACTGAAGATATCGGTACAGAATACTAGTAACCACTAGGGTTCCCCCCCGAGACATGGTTCTAAACGGGAACCGGTTCCAAATTACTAAAGTGCCCGAGTATTGATAAGGTCCGGAGTTAACGGTTCTGCTATCGGTACTTAAGAAACTACGGAGTGAGATGTCCTTGTCTGAAAGCTACTCTCTCTATCGCTTTGTCTTTGTGCTTTACTTTGACACACACACACACACACACACGCTCAGTACAGATTTTAGAACTCCTTTTTTTTTGCTTTTTAAGAAAGACTATTTGTTTAAATATAGGAATAATAAAGCAATGTTGATTCTTTTCATAATTTATCTTTTTTTTTTTTCACAAAATAATCAAAAAGAACCGATGAGAATATTGATAAGGAACCGAACTGAATCGATAGGCATACTAGTATCGATAAAATCCGAACGATACCGGTCCCTAGTGACCACATTGAACACTAGTTTAAATGCAATCACATATCTGATCGACATCATAAACGATGTGCGCGGTAGTGATGCACGGGTTGACACACAATGTTGCGTGGGCTAACGGAAAAAAGAACAGGTTCAGGCGAGAAGGTCAGAAAGGACAGAAGCTGAATTCCGAGTATGTTATTAATAACTTACAGAAACATTTAGTGTGATAGTTCACCCTCAACCTTCTCTTCACCTCTGTCTCTCACAGCAAACACCCGCTGCCCTCCGTCCTTGTCTCCGTCCTCAGAACGCACAATTGTGCTACTATACAACATATAAAGTCGGCAGGTGGGGTTCAGGTGGTTGAATAACGCTAACAGGTCAGTTCTGTTGGCGGTCGTAAGAAACCCTGACGAACTCATCCCTTGTTGGCTTGAGCTGGACAGAGTGATCAGATCTCAATGTGGACACTGGAGACACATATTAATATCAGGTGTGAATGTAATCAGGTTAAATCATATCTAGGTACAATCTGGATACAAGATGCATTTTGATGTCAGGTGTAAAGGGAGTCACTGTTCAGTAGAGAACACTGACACGGACAACTGAATATTGTCCCTTTTATGATTTATCTAACTATCCTTTTTGGGCGTACTAGAACCGCAGGTTGGGAACCAAAAGGTCGCTACTTTGTTTCAGTTGGAGCCAACAATTTTAGTCTCCATTCGTCTTCTAATTACAGCTTTTTTAAAAGTGTATCTGATCGTATTTTGAATAAAGCCTGTTTTATCAGTTTTAATCTAAAGCGTGTTTTCCTGCAGGGTTGATACATTTCTTCAGCAATATTTCCATCACAACAACAGAGTCATGTCACACTTCCCCTCTGCTGCTCTCACTTTTTCCCTTTTGGAGATGGACACGCTTGGACTCAGTGATGGACCTGTGGTGCATTAAAACTAAACAGTGTGCTTCCTGCAACATTCTCTCCTCGCAGACTTACGTTGGCGGCCGAATCCTCTGCAGGTTTGGTTCCTCCCTCCTCCGGTAAGTCCGGCGCCGTGGGGACTGAGACGGGCAGCAGAGGGGAGCGGGCCTTACCGGCCTGGCCAAGAGAGGCCGTCTTCACCTGGGGCTTCGGGAGGCTCGCACCTGGGTAAGAAAGAAAGAAAGAATTCTGGTTATTAACATATCAGAAAGTTAAGACCTGAAAATAATCTGGTGCTCATCATTTCACACCTTGCTTTGTTTTGAGAGATTTGGTGTTCTTTTGGTTCTAGTTTAATGGAGTTTTTTTCTTTAAGACAGATTGTATAGAAGTCTATGAGAAAATGACTCTACTTCTCTCTCGATTTATTCCCTCAGTAAACATTGTAAACATGAGTTTATGGTCTCAATCTCTAGTTTCAAGTCTTCAATACAGAATGATGTTCATTTAGGAAATTATGGTTCATTTAGACCATAAAGCAGGTAATGCTTTAGGGCGGGACAACCGTGTGATTGACAGTTTGTAACGAGTGCGGTATACGTTGTCTCTACCATGGCGTCACTTCTCAACAGTCCAAATATGGTCACTTCCACTCACTGCTTGCAAAAACCAAGATGGCGACAGCCAAACCGCCGAACTCAAGGCTCTAAAACTGTAGTCAACAACAGAACTTCTGAGCAAAAACTCAAGTAATTAAGCTGCATAGGTCGAGAGTTAAAACACAAGTCAGCTCAGAATAACTTTGCGTAGCTGAGACATTTATTATTAGTATTTGGCAAGTCGGGGCTGAGAATGAGTTGGACGGGAACAGTTTGATCTGATGACAAATATTGATTTATCTAAATGACAAGTTCACATGCAAGTGGACCATTGACCATATATAAACCTGAGGCCTGGGCCAGCCATCCATGATTTTCCAATTCACATTGTTCATTTAGCATCCATTTATCTATTTCATCAACTAGTTATTTCATGTTTGAATGTTCATCCAGCTCATGGTAGTGCACAAAAAAAGGAGAAAGGAACAACTCTATTTACACATTCCCTAACTGAAAAGGAGCAGCGAGAAGAAAAACAAATCATACTTTATTTTCCCTTTAATCAGAACTTGACTTTACAATAGAATGAGATGGTCTGTCAATTACAGTCACTTAACAACTGCTATTTACAGCAACTGTGAACAAAAAAAGAATCCATCCACACACAATAAAACAACTGAGGAATAAGATTACCTGCCAATCCATATAGTCTTCAATTATGCTTTATTAATACACCCCTTACTGAGATACACATCTGCTCTAAAGTAAGCCATGCTTACAATGAAATGTCCTTCTATGATCCATCTCCTTTCACTAAATAACAAGTGCCAGTTAAGTAAATCAAAAAGGGAACAAATTGACCAGACGCAGAAGGGAACAAATATCCACGCAACAGAACAAACAAATGAACAAGAAAATGAATCAATAAATAAATTCAACTGCCTTGTCTCCACTGTAACATCAGGAAGACAAATATAAGGATGCTTCTTTACAAAGCGAGACACAAAGGGAAAGAGAAACAACATGGAAGAGGAAAAATAAGAGACAAAAGAGGGATGTCTAGTGTTTTTCGCCCTCCTCTCTGATTCCCCTGCACATCCTCGGGCTTCTGCTACCCACAATCCCCTTCCCTCTTTTCCTGCACTGCACTCCTTCACTTCCTGATCAATAAACATCCATTCTCCCTCCCTGGGAAACAAAACACCTGGACCAGCCTCCATAGCGCGGGACTACACCAGAGAACATGAACTGGTCAGATTCTTTCACACTGACACATGTCAAAGAAAAGACAACTTCAAATCCATTATCAACAAACCGCACACAGAATATGAATTTTACACAACAAGGGATTTCTGATCCGTCACATCTTTGGTTCAGGTTTGTTGAACAAAAAAATACTTGGTCAAGGTTGTAGACAGTAGGTGTTCATGGGGAAAAGAATCAATGTTCACTGGAGGTATGAATCAGGAAACGAACGCTGCTCTCAAAAATAATGTGTCAGTATAAGACACCTCATTGAGCCATCCATCCAGTAGGACAACTTACATAAGAGTGGAAGGGACTTCTAAATAAAAGTAATATAAGAGAGCCTGACATTTGTCTTGTACGTTTGTGAGTATTTTGAGAAGATTCTGTCCTGTTAACATTGTTTTTTACAGTCAAAATGATCGGTTGACCTAGAATTGCACCCTAACTGTCACAATTTTACTATCTGAATGATTTTTCTTTTGTACCAGACAGTCAGAGGAGCTGGTGGAGAAGGAGTTCCAGCTGCGACATTTCCTCCCGGTGAAGTGAGTGCTCACAGGAGAGGCAACAGAGTGCTTACTCAGCCTTTGGAACAAAATTAAAATGGCCATGGAAGTCATCTGTCTAAGAAAAGTACAGAAACAAAAAGATTCATCTGCATGAAAAGTGAAGCACGGTTGGTGTTGTGTCCTTGTTTGTCCTGCTGTCTCAGTCCTTAGTCCAAAACTAAAAATGTATTGAGTAAAAATAGATGTGATGATTTCCAAAATTCTCAAAGTGGTTTTATGTAACAAAATATTCAGCTTCAATCCATACTTGTTTGCGTTGGGCCTTTCAAAAACAGAAACTTGGGTAATTTTTCATTGCAAGAGATACTGGATGAATTTGCCTAATAGAAGAGTATTGGATTAAAATAATGCCCTCGGTCTACGTCTTTTCATTTTAAAAATGTTTAAATTATGGGTAAAAATAGATATGATATAAATATTTGACAAGGAGAAGGTTTAAAACAGCCATTGGTCTTATGTCGTGCTCAGTAACGGCTGGTTGGAGAAATTATCGATCAATCAGGGCTTTGTTAGCGGGGTTAAGAATTGGGACGTCATCTTCCTGTGCCAGACCCAGAAAGATGGCGAAATGCTACAAAAGTGCAGATGAGATGGACGCAGTCAATTTACAGACAAGAAAACTCTTGTTTGAATTAAAATAAATGATTTGCACCTAGCAACCACTACCCCATCTGGGTTGAGTGAGAATGATGCAGGCGAGACAGATACTTTCTTCCTGCTGATTAGTTAGGACAAAACAAAACAAAGTCCCGTCCCATACAGAAAAAAGCTGGCATGATGTTGGATTGTCTGAAGTTACTAAAACAGTTTGTGAGTTCCTAAAAAAGTTCTCTGCAGTTGAAAGAGGACCAACTGACCTCCACCAGGTTGTGTGTCTAAACTTCTGTCCACTGGCTAATCTGTCATTTGAGGAGCGACTTCACTGAAGAACAAGGATGGAGTTAAGTTAGATGTCACTGTTTCTAACCAAAAGCACTGTGCAGAAACAGCCTGCAGCACGGCCTCCTGCTGAGAGTAAAGATGTATTTCAAACTGTTGAATCATATACTGCTTTTATGCACACAGCATGAAAAAATGGAAAAAAAGGATTAATGCTGAGAATAGTGAATACAAACTCTAAATACTTATTTTACAGCAATTCTTCCCCAACGGAGATAAAGTCGTCATCCGCTGTGATTAACCTGTATACTGACGTAATCATAGACTGTATACCTGTATGTGTGTAATACGGGTGGATTACTGGTCATTATGAAAATGCTATGAGTTCTTCTGGTGATAAGAAACATTGAAGTTCATGAACTAAAGGGGTGACCTTTCAGCTCGATGGGAGGATTACGAATGTGATCGATCAATCTGTGCATATGTAATTTAACACCTCGTTGTGATCTGATCACAAAGTCAACTTTCAGATCTTTGCATTTGTTTGTCACACGAGTAGTAAGAAACAAAACTTGTTTTGTTTGTCCAGACGGCAAACTCTAGATCTGAAGTGAAGCCATTGTGGAAGTGCCTTAAACTTGTATTTTCTCTCATGGCCATCAGGGGGCGACTCCTAGAGTTGCAAAAATAAGTCTAATTGTATAGAAGTCTATGAGTAATTATCCTACTTCTCTCTTGATTTATTACCTCAGTAAACATTGTAAACATGAGTTTATGGTCTCAATCTCTAGTTTCAAGTCTTCTTCAATACAGCATGATGTTCATTTAGTAAATGATGGTATCATTTAGAGCAGACCTGGGCATTGTACGGCCCGCGAAAGATTACATGATAATTAGAAAATAAAACATATTTTCTAATTATCTTATGGGTGGACTAAAACCGCATTGCTTTTATTTTGAAGCCCATTTATTCTCACAGTGCACGCAATCGTGCACGTCAACTGTGCACGTGAAATGCGTACAACCTGTCTTCCTTCCGTGTCACCCCTGAAAAATGTGAAAATGTCGGCTCATGCCAAAAAGAGGAAAGTGGATGCCGAAAGCAGAACTTTCAAACAAATATGGACTACTAATGTTTTCTTTACTGAAGTCAAGGGTGAACCTGTGTGTTTGGTTTGTGGGGAGCATGTCGCCGTGTTTAAAGAGGACAGTCTGAAACGGCATTACGAGACGAAACATGCCGAGAAATACAAAAACTTGACTGATGCCGAACGAGCGCGGACATCAACGGATTTACTAGCAAAGCTAGAAAAACAACAAGGCTGTTTTTTTGCACAGTTCTGAAAACATTAAATGTTTAATATAGGCATGTAAAGTCAAAAAGGCTACAAAACTGGGACACTTTTCTTTACACAGTTACACAGTTCAGTGACGTGTCTTGTTTATTTTGGCTACAAAGATGATGTGATGTCTTTAGAAAGCTAAGAAAATCCTTGTTTCAATAGTATATGAAACTCAAAATGCCCTTTGTTATTAATGTGACTGAAACTGAGTCAAATGTTTCACATTTTGTTTATCATTTTGGAAATTCTATTTGAATAAATGATATTTTTGAAAGCTAACCTCACCTTTTAATTGCCAAATAATAACATACACTCTTACCAGCGGTCAAAACAATGCCATTTACTGCTTTTTATATAGAAATAAAATGTATATTATGCATAATTGAGTTCGGCATTTTGGCCCGGCCCTCCAAAATATTTTCAGTTGCTCATTTGGCCCCCTGGGAAAAATAATTGCCCACCCCTGATTTAGAGTCAAATAGACCATAAAGTGGAATATGCTTTAGGGTGGGTCTACTTTGTGATTGACAGGTCGCTATCAGAGTCGTATATGGCGACTCTACGTCACTCCCACACGGTCCAAATATGGTCATTTCCGTTCACTGGTGGCAGAAATCCATGATGATGACGGCAAAAATCCTAGATGGCAGCCGCTAAAAAGCCAAACTCGACGCTTCAAAACTGTAGTCCACAAACCAATAGGTAAGGTCACGACAATTACGTTCATTTCTTATTTATAGTCTATGCTATCCAAACTTTTCCTGTGTGTGGAGCATCATGACCTTACGGGGGCGCCAGTGTGACTGAAGAGCGTCTCTGTATCTTTCAGTCCCAGTGGGCCTGCTTTACTCACAGTCATACTGACCTCATTTGACTCAGAACGTCTGTAAATGTGTTGTAGAGATCCCTGCCAGCTTCATTTTAAAAATGAAGCAGAACCAAATGTGTTTGTATGACTTCTCAGCACACTGCTGTCAGACTGAATCCAGACTGAGCTGAGCTCCACAAAAAATACATTTTGTAGGAAAAAACCCAGCACAATGAGCTGAAGCAGTACAGGGACGAAGCAAAGGTTACACATCCACCATGTAGAAAGCCATAAAAGAGAGTTTCACGGTGCCTGGCTCGCCCTCGGGGGTTTGTCAGAGAGGGATTGGGGGGGGGGGGGGGGGGGATTGGGGGGGGGGCTCGTCTGCTCAGAGAGGTGGATATATTTACCAGACAAGCAGGAGTGGAGGTGTGAAACGCCCGCCGGGGGTCACATCAGTTGTGTCTGCCTCTGTTCCTGGGTCGAAGGCAAAGATGGAAAGATTTGCAGCGATATGAGGTGAGGATGGAGGGGGGGCGGGTTATTGATCCTGAGGACGGTTTGAAGTAAATACAGTTTAAGATGAGATGCGTCTTTGAGGAGACATCGCATCTCTGGAGGGAGAGAAAGCAGACATCCTCCTCTGCTCCACACAGGAGGAGTTTCTTTGTCTGCTTGTTTTTATTTTCTCCTCATGTCTGTTTGTTGTCTACCTGTCTGAGCACCTGGGTCCCTCAACGGTCAGGAAGACAGGTAAACTTTTGGAAAGTAGCCTTTAGTATTTTCCAAAATTCTGTCTTTATCTCATAATTTGTTTGAAAATCTGTGTGTAAGACAAATGTTCACCAATGAAAAGTATTTCCCAACCAATCAACATGCTGAATCTGCATTGATTCTAAATGTATGGAGGAGAATTTTCAACGGAGAAAAAAATGGGTGAAAAGCTATGGAAGATAAAAATAAATACACTCACTCACTCTAAATTAAAACTCATACACTAAATCAATTTTTTGACTTTCAAAGTCAAGATAATGAAAATAACTGATAATAATAGTAACTAACACATTTTTGACCTCTTAAACTGTAAATATCAAAATTTGAATTTTAGAATTATGAGAATTTAAGTAATTATGTCAATTTTATTGGCAGGCATTATGAAATAGTAGGTGAAAATATTAATTTGCTAATCCTAACATAATATCTTATATTACCTTCTTATTTGACTTCCTACCTCACAATTTTGTCTTAGTATCACATCATTTCTTAATACTCTTTTTTCTTTTCCTGGTAGACGTGGGTAGATGTATTGCAGTTTCACTGCACATTCTGACTGCTTCACCATCTTTTTAACATTTTAAAGATTCTCTCAGATGCCTGCAGATTGTGCCCCCCCCCTCCCTTCACGCCATGCCTGAAGGTTCAAAGTCTTTTGAAAAATCGTTTTTCTCCCTTTATCTCCCATCACACCTTCTTGACATGAGGTGGGTATTAACAGGTTGTATGATATGACACCAGAGCTTTTACCTGCTTTTTCAGCTCAACATCCTCAGCACAATGCTTTAATCATTACATGACCCAGTTCTCTGATAATGACGTTTTATGTTTTGAAGTCATGTTCGTATTCTTATTTTATTTATTTATTTTTGACAGAGGCAATATGTTTTTTTTTTTGCTATATATGCACAATGCGGGAGTGAATCCTAATGATTTTGCTGACCTTCCCTTTAGTGCTACTCCTCAGGAAGAAACTGGCGAGGCTGCTGTATAGTGTGGGGATAATGAACATTGCAGAAAATAAAATAAAGTGTACGATTTGAGAATGACGATAAAAAAGTCTTTGTCTCTCTCCAAATGTTAGACATAACCATATTTAACTATCTTAAGGCTTTTTATTGGTAGTAATGTGTGCCCTCTGAGGCTAGATGAAGGTGTACACTTAAAAGCATCCATCACAGCTGGCTCGGCGTTTACCCCCAGCTGTGGCTTGAAATGTCTTTTTCTTGGTATCAGACATTGAGCCAGACAATCCCATTACAGCTTCCAGCATTAAGCCGCACATTCAGGCCAATTTAGGTGAGTAACTGCCCACCATCATACTTTACTCTGCAGATGGGCTTTGGAGGCTCCATTTAAAAAAAGAGAAAGTCTCAGTTTAAATATTGATATAAAATGAGGGAGCAGGGGGTGGAAGAAGAAAACACCTAGCCTCTTCTCTAGCTCCAAACAGAAACACAAAGAGAATGCAAAGCTCGATGCTTTGACTCTAAGGAGAGGGCTTTAGGCTTTCACAGCTTGACAATTGTGGCCCAAAATTTTAACTTTATCATCAACATATTCATCAAACCTTCCTGAAGGACTTTTATCAGATCTCCAATATGGAAAAAATTACTTCACATCTTGTTTGCTCTGGGTTTTACGTTGTAACTTCCCTTAACTCTGCAAAAGCATTAAGCGATATTCAATATTTTTACTGACATTCACTCCCTTCCATGGGTTAAGCTCAAAAGATACTGGATCCTAGATTTCACACGATGCAACCCAACTGCGTCTTTATTATGCCTCATTTCCACTGCATGGTACGGCTCGACTCGCTTGGAACCGTTCTTTTTTTGTTTTCCATTTACAAAAGTTTGGAATTTACCTGGTGGAACTTTTTTATTTTTTTAAATGGTACCACCCTCTGGCGAAGTTCAAGGCAAGCTGAGCCGATATTAAAGGGTGGAAGAATGCCGACCACCGATAGGTCAGAAAGAATCCTCACTAAAGGTGTCACTTGGCGTTCCTGATGCTTCGTCGTCGATGGAAGGATCCAGCGAGAGAACAAGCTTTGTTTGTGTCGTGTTGGTAACGATGTCGCAGCAGTTTACTGTGGCGTCACTACAACAACTAGCAAAGAACCCCGCGAAAGGAAAATAATTCAGTCCAACTTTCTTTATTGGACCCTCTCAACACCTGCTCCATTATATGATATAATAAAACTGGTGTCAGGTAAACCTCTTTTCTGTGCAGCTTTTAATCCATCTTACATTCTGGAGTATCAACATTTACCCTGTTCAAGTGTCTTTCCCTCTCTCCCCTCGCCACAACAATCCAATTAAGCCGTGAAAACATTTCATTCTTTTCATTCAGGCCTGGATAGACACACTTAAACAAGGCCGACCATGAACATCAAACACCATCGCTCTAGAGTCAGTTTTTTCCCCCTCCTTGATAGAGAGGAGAAGGTGGGGGTAGGTGGAGGTAGCACTACCCCGGCTCTTAGTGCTCTGTGTTGGGGGGGGGGGTCACAGGGCGATCAGGATGGAGGGGAGGTCTCTGGGAGTCGAGCCGAGTCGCCCCAGGCTCGCTATTTCTGAGCGAAAGCTTTCCAGGAGCTGAAAATCAATGTTAATCTGAGGCCACCTGGGCGTGTAAACAGAGGCATAATGGAAGTATATACACCCACACACAAACACACAACACACACACACACACACACACACACACATACAGAAAGCAGGAACGCACAAAACAAACACCTCCACACACATACTGTCCAGGGATCATATGTACTGTAGGCGGGTATTTTGTTTTCTGTTCACACTGCTGCAGGCGATCAAAGAGAGAATGACAGGATGAGCCGCACAGGGAGGGGAAGGAGAGCTAAAAAGACCTGAAAAACAGACAGTAAGAATGAAAAGGTAAAAAGGGGAAAGAGAGACAAAACGCAAAGGAAAAAAAGGGAATATCTTCTGCCATTGTTTTCATTCCTCCAGTAGAGCTCACGGTTGAACGACAATCACTAACGCACTTTTATGTTGGGATCTATGGAAGTAAAGTGATGACAAAAGAACTTGATGACAAAAGAACTGAATAAGTATACAAGTCAGTATACAACTGAGCACTGTTTAGTCTGCGAGTCGGCATATGAGAGCAACGTTTTTATAGCTTGTTCCTTTGTCAGTTCTTTATTTCATATGCTAACCAAATCATCGAGATTTGAAAATCTGGTTCGGCCTGAATACCGCAAAAAACATACTATCTTCTTTCAAAGGAACTGACTCTTACTTTTTGTCGCTTTTGTGGGCAGTTTTTCTGTCGCTGTTTTTGTTAAACGCAGGTCGGTAGCTAGCTAGCTGTATAAGAAGACAACATCATAGTTCTCAAAATTGCTCGCACTGATTTGCCGATTGCTTCTCCACAATCAAGGCTTAGTGATTCAATCATTAACTAAGGACTTTTGACGTGCTGGTGCAAAATGTGGAGAAAAAAGTAAGGGGGATCAACGATACCATTACGATGTTCATCTTCTGGTCACCATGGATATCTGTACCAAGTTCCAAGGCAAGGGGCAACTACTTTGACGGGATGGTCTTGAGCTTGGTCAATACTATTGATATTTTTTATCATGTTTTTTTTTTACAAGGGAACTGGTTTCCAGTCTTTCTTGGCAGGACATTGTTCATAAGAGAACACTAAAATGTCTGAATATTTTGTCTCACAAACCTCCCAATCAATTTCTTCTTGGGATTTAATAGCCTTATATTGTAAAGTGACCATAGACTGTATACAAGAACTTGACGTAATCATCATGTCACCCATTGGTTTTTGAACTGCTGTTTTGAAGACTTGAGTTTGTCGCCATGTTGACTTTTTGCAATCAGTGAACGGTAGCGACCATATTTGGACTGCATTTTGTCATTCTTTTTTGCATCGGTTACCGCCTGGAAGTGGCGCTAAGCAAAATTAAGTATGTACAAATAAATAAATAATAAGCGATTTCTTTACTATAGTTGACTATTTCTTAACACAACTAACAGAAAATAAGCTCAATGAGCATGCTTAGAATCTTCTTTGGAATTTAGGTATCACTGATCTGGTGAGCATTTGAGCTTTATTCCGTTATAGTTTGGATGGAGAGATTTAAAAAAAACGAAGATCGTGTGGACAGAATTTTATTTTAGAATTTAGAGGTAAATATCCTTTAAAAAAAATATATGTATAAGTGTAGACAGGGCATAACACTGCCATTGCTAGGGCCTGCAAGAATGGCAAAATACACAAATACAACTGAGGAGAGTCTGATTTTCATGAGGGAGAGGGATGTTTTGTCAAATACAATGACTCCTTTCTCCGTCATCAATTATATTAGCGTGTCAGTGATCCAACACAAACTATGACTCTCTGAGTGTCCATAGTCATGCTAGGAGTAAAGGAGGAAGTCATGTGACGTAGTATAAAGTGCCACAATGTTCGCAAGAACTTTCACACTGGTGACCGCTGTTAGTGTCTTGCGTTAAACAACGACATATTTCAACTTAAATATGTAAGTTAAGTTAAGTAACTTTACTTAAGTCACAAACGTAACGTCTCCTACCTAACTTCGTCTTACCTAAAACTAACCAGGTTATTTCTTGGGAATATGAATGTTATTTTGAAAAGACAGTGAATGCATGTAACAACCAAAAATTGACATGTGAAAAATTTGATACGTCGAGCACCATAGTTTGAAGCGTAGGGCCACTGACCAAGCTGTGGTATTTGATGAATTGGGAGTGAGAACGTGTTGCCTTGAAAGACAGACAGAGAGAGAGGGAGAGGAAAAGCTGAACATATGGAGACAGACAGACAGGTAACATGGAAAGATGGAGAGAACACTAGGAGGTCAGTCCAGCTCAGATCCAACCCTCTGGCTAATGTCAAGGCCATTTGCAAGTGCATCTTACTATAAACACCCACACACGCAGACACACACACACACACACACACACACACACACACACACACACACACACACACACACACACACACACACACACACACACACACACACACACACACACACACACACACAGTGTAGCAGCCTTAGGCTAACACATTTAGCTTCTCTGAATGAAATATTAAAGGCGCTCAGCAGAGATCCATTTTAAACAAAGAGGAACTGGAATCTGACAAAATAACCAACAAACTGGAGCAGCTACAGAGTGGAACAAGAGTTTAAAAACATATTGGTTTTGTCATCATGTGTGATACATGATGACAAAATACATGAATTGGTAGGAATGCAATACTTTATTAATGATCAATCCTTAGTGTATTGCATACAACTTGCAATAACTTACTTCAGAAAAATGGACTGATAACAAACCTTGGTTTCTCATGACTTAAGTCCACAGTGTCTCAACAAAGCACGTTAATTACCTCCAAAACACAAGATAATAAATTTAACATCGGTCCAAAGGAAAGACCATTGCAACCCTCTGGTTGACAACATGATGAAGTCGTGAGAAGCAAATGAAGCGATTTCTTGAATCAGCAGCTAGTGGACATTAGAGGAACTGCAGCTGAATGAAGTGATATTGCATCATGTCATGTCATATCAAGATTTGTCACGTCACATAGAAAGACTGTGTATAAGAAGTGGATGTACCCATTGGTTTGTCGACTACAGTTTTGAAGCGTTAAGTTTGGAATTATGTCTTTAGTAGTCTTGGTCTTTGGCCGTCGACATCTTGTTTTTTTGGGACCAGTGGTGGCATGAGAGAGTGGAACTGAATCCAACCAATCAAATGTTGAAGTGAACTCCAAGAGCGGACAACGCCGTGGTAGTGACCTGTCAATTAAAAGGTAACCCCGCCCTAAAGCACACTCGCCTTTATGATCTATATGACTCAAAATTCACTATAATTTACTAAATGAACATCATGCTGTATTGAAGAAGACTTGAAACTAGAAATTGAGACCATAAACTCATGTTTACAATGTTTACTGAGGGAATAAATCAAGTGAGAAGTAGAGTCATTTTCTCATAAACTTCTATGCAATCACTCGCCCCCTACTAGAATCAGAAAGAATGCAAGTTTAAGGCACTTCTACATTGTCATCACTTGTTAGAACCGCCTGGACACATGAGGTCCCTTATGACATGAGGTCACCTTATGTCTCATGTAATGTCATGTGACTTCATGTCACATTATACAGGCTGTTCTCATCCAATGTTATATCTACAAATAAAATGTAGTAGTGTCTTTTTGTTGCCTAAACCAAACTAAGCTGTTTCAATTGACATGTGTTGCTGCAGCTTTCGAAGAAAAACGGACCAAAATAGAGAAGTAACTTTTTGTGAGAAATCATACAAACTGTTGTATGAGCATAAGTTGCATTATAACATGACAACAAACCAAAAAATCTGGGGGTGCGCGTGACCTTTGCATTGTGAAACAATCGGCTGTACTCACTGGATTGCGGCATCATGGAGGTGTACACCTTGGGGTCAATGGTGCCCATCGGCGGTGGCAGCAGCGGGTTGGTGAAGCTCCGGAGCGGGTGGGTGGGCCGAACGCAGGCTGTTGGGATGGTGCGACCGCTGCCAGCCTGGGTCTCGTCAGTAGTAGCAGGGGCCCCCGGGATCGGGCCAGGGACGTGCTCCCCAGAAGGTGCTGAGGAGCCGGGGAGGAGCGGAGTGGCCTGCTGGGTTTGGGGCTGCTGCTGGAGGAGAGGATTGATGGAGGAGTCCGAAGGCATCGCTGAGGAGGAGGTGAAGGGATGAAGGGCAGGGGGAAGGGTGTGAAAGGAATCATTGGGAGGAGAAAAAGAGAGTAGAGATGTCAAGGATGGATTTTGGGACGGAGAGAGGGGAGGGACAAAAGACGAAACATACAGTCATTGTAAAGAGTGAACAGGCATTTGGAGAAAAGACAGAAAAACACTGTTACAGTATATATCAAAAAACAAGCAAACATCAGAACTTCAAACGTGTGAATATTTTGCCTCAGCATCCTAAAGAGCTTCAGTGTTTTTTCATAGACAGCTCATGCTTTGATGTAGACAGTAATATGGCACTATTGTGTAAATCATTGTTACTGCAGCAAGACCGAGATTTTTTTTTGGCAGGAATGTAAATGCAAATATAGTCTGCATGGACCTTATTCTCCATATTTAATGACCTGGGACCCTTCTACATGTGTTCCATCCCCACTAGATATAGGTGATAGTCTAACGGATCTTAATAACTTAATTCAAGCCATCGATGTCTTCGTCACACGTAAAGAAACCCAGAGACTTCCGGGTTTGCACATTTGTTCTTGTTGAGTGTAAAGTTTCTCGCCAGTGTTTATGCGTTGGCCGAATGTTTAGAAAAAATCCCTTTCTCTTCTGATCGTAGATAGACGTGTGAGGGAGAGAGGAGGAAGAGGAATCCCGCTGAAGAAGAGGAGGGAAAGGAAAATCCTGACTGTGTGCAGGAACACGCCCTCGGATGTGACATGTTGGAGATGAAACTCCTCGTGCAGCTACAGCCAGTCGGATCAGAGCGACCACGGGAGACAGAAGACGTCCGGTAATTACATGTAGAGTCGCTGTGTGCGTTCATCAAGCAGCCGAGATAAGAGGAGGAAACGAGAGGAAAAGCTGAGAGGGAGAAAAACACTCCCCATGGCAGAGAATGGGAGAAAGACTGAAGAGGAGAACAGAGAGTTATTTTTCTTGATTTAATAGGAGAATGCTCTTTTTTTGTTTTCTCACCTCACCAAGAAAGTGTGAAACAAATGTAATTAAGTACGATGGCACCGAGAGCTATAACTGCACGTTAAGAAAACTACACAAGCAAATGAAGAAACATCTTCACCAATTTCACAACATGCACAGCATTTAGAAAAAGAGCTGAGAGAAGCTCACAACACCAGGGGACACTGAAGTAATCAAAGTAGCGTTGCAAAATGACCTATAATGAAACTTATTCTAACATTGTGATCGTCTTATTCTTTTATTGTAGACATCTGACGTTAGCCTTTTGCTTATTAGTGTTATAAAATCTGAATCAATGACGGATAGCTGACTTCGATATCTTCATATGCCACAAACCACGGCACTAAGCGTGTCCCAGCCGTGTGCATCACTTTTCTGTGTCCCCTGGAGACTGTTTCTGTTTTATGGTGAGCTCCTCTATTCACAGCTCTCCTTCTAACTTTGCGTATGTGCGGTTAAAATAGGTGAAGACGTGTCTTCGGTTGTGTTAGGTTCTATGCCTTTGTGTCTGAGACAGCCAGAGGCATTTCATTTTATGGTTGTCCGTTCTGTCCATCTGTCCGTAATCAACCCCAGTTTTTTTGCTGTTTCTTCAAACTTGGCGTCCACCTGAGCTCAAGGATGAACTGATTCGATTTTAAAGCTCTCAGGGCAACCGTAATTAAGAAACAAAGACCAAAAAAATCTCCAAGATTTTGCAGCTAAAAGGATCAGTATTTACTGTGGACGAAAAACAGCCATGAACGTTTCCATAAGAAGAAATGTGGCGGGGCTTCAGAAACGATCGCCAATTTAAAGACACTTATGCAAATCCATAACAAATTAAACAACTCAAATTAAGAAAAACATGTTGCCGAAAGCCAAAACAAAAAAACGTGCCAAAAACAGAACATAAAGCAAAGTCAAAAACAAACAAACCACAAAAAACCCCCAGTCAACACAACAGAGGTTGTCCAGGCCTCTAGGGGGAGCTCTAAATGGGAAATGATTGATTTGAGAACTGAGAGATAGAAACCAGACGACAAAGTGTAACTATTGTAAAAGATCTCTCAATCATGCTCCACATCTCTGATTTGTTCGGCGATTCAGAAGGGCCAAGTGGTGACAATAACTGAAACTTTTTTCGACCAGCAATCGACTAATCAGAGCTTTGTAGGTGGGACCAAGAAGTAACTGTCGCTAAAGTGGCGACAAAAAGGGAGGTTATATATATGTAATCTTCCTTCATGAACAGTCAGCTTCGTATCTGCATTATGAAAAAAAACTGCATCAAAACAAATGTCCCATAACCAGTGACTCAGTGATTCAGAAATAATAACTCTTACATCAACACACTTATTTTAACTTCGTAAAAAACGTTGCTCCCAACAACCCCCACCACAGCTTCTGCGTCAACTGGTAATAAGAAAACATCCCTCGTTGGTGACTGGTTAAAGGCAATACATAACAAAATACCACCAACTTCCAATAATAATTTGCCAACATGAGCACAATATGGGAATTAATCTTGATTCTCAGGCTAACATATCACAATATACTCGACATGTAATCACACAGAAAGCAGAGCAAAATCACAATCACCAGAGCTAACCTGATATCACCCCTCTGCTCGGCACCAAACACTTCCCCTACTCTAATCCACCACTTGTGTCACAGTGGTGTTATTGTGATCCCAGCATCAGGGAACAGTCTGGATGCATTTTAAGATGCCCATAACACCGTGCTGTTTAATAACACCTCGGCTGGTTTTTTTACTCGGAGCGTCTGTGAATGAATAGAGAGTGTGAGAGCGTCAGTCTGCTGGTGACTCACAGTGTCTGAATGGAAGGCATAACAAGTGTGTTTAGACATAAAACACGATGCGTGTATGTGTGGGTGGTTAACAGATCCGCTGGTAAGAGAATTCCAAGTAGAGAGGATCCATGATTTATTTGATTATCTCTTTATTCGTCTGCAGAAGAAGGACTGGTTCAGTGTAGAAGTCGTTTTTTTTACTCTCTTGTACGGTTACATAAGTGCACTTTTCACCTAAATGTTCCTTGACAGAGAAACATACCTTTCTTGATTTAGCGGTTAAATAATTGCCCTATTAAAGCAGCAGGGTGTAGGATTTAGGGAAATCTACTGGTGATGTTGCAGATTGCATCAGACTGACTACCCCTGAACTACAGTGGCCTTCAGGTAACGTTAAAAAAAAAAAAGGCCCTCTTTAGTGTCAGTGTTTGGTTTGTCTGTTCTGGGCTCCTGTAGAAACCATAGATGTAGAAGAGTACTCCTGACTTCACCCTTTTGTTTGTGGATTGCTGTTTTAAGGCCTTGTGTGCCGTTGTAGCCGTCACCATCTTGGATTATGGCTGACGCCATGTTTTTTCTTTTTCGCAAACAATCGACAGAAGTTAATTTATTTGGAATGTGGAGGAGTGACGTAGAGACGGCGTATACGGCTCTGGTAGAGACCTGTCAATCACAGTAAGCCCGCCCTAAAGCATAGTCTGCTTTACGGTCTATTTGACTCTAAATGGAGCATCATTTACGAAATGAACATCATGCTGAATTGAAGAAGACTTGGAACTAAAGATTGAGACCATTAACTCATGTGTACAGTGTTTACTGAGGTAATAAATCAAGAGAGAAGTAGAGTCATTTTCTCATAGACTTCTATACAGCCAGAGGAGTCGCCCCCTGCTGGTCGGTAGAGAGAAGGTTTAGCTGTGTAGGTTTTGACCACTTTGTACTACAGTATAGGTTATAGGAGTATTGTCAGGTTTCATGTTTTGTTTGTATCTTGTTGTACTGGAACTCTCACTAGGACGCTAGTGGCGCTTAAGTTCACAATGCTAAAAGTTATTGAAATCTTTGGCGGATTACAGGAAAACCTAAAGCGGGACCTACTGCCAACTGCTGACCAAACTACGCTTGTGCCGAGTTAGTCGCTCCAAGCCAGTAAATCGGTACACACCTTTATTTTCATGCAACATTTCAAAAGTTATCTTAAAATGATTGCCAAGTGAGTGAAAGCACCACTACTGTCTATAATCGTTTTTGTTGCATCTCTCAGTTCCCAGATCAGTTCACCAACTGAATGATCTCAGTGATTTAAGTAATAGTGACACGCACGCACATCTTGCTCAAGGACACTTCGACAGGTGGGCAGGATGAGCTGGGGATCCACACTGCTGAGTCACAGCCGCCCTTGAGCTGTATTATAATCAGAAATATTACCAAGATCATAAGAGATTGATTCAAATTTCAAAATGCATCCAACAAGTTCTGGTGAGATCAACGTCTTCCTGAGTCCCTTCATGTTGCCTGGCAACAGAGTGTGAAGCTCTCCTTATGGAATCGGTAAAAAAAAGCTCCGCGTCGGACTGTTTATCTTACTTTAAAGTTTATGTTACCTCCCTTACTAACTGCCTCTCCATCACTTGCTCATTATGTCTGCCTCTCTGTCATGGCTGCCTGCCCCCCCCCATCCTCCGTCAGCTCGTTGAAAGTGTGCGTTTTGCCATTGGGTCTCCCACTGTGTCGGCTAATTCAATGACTCTCCCCATCGTCTCTCTGCTGCTGTTAAATCACTGATACAAGCCGACCAGGAATTAGCCAATTACTGAATTACTGCTCCCCAGCATGTCGTTTAGCATTTAGCTCTGCAGCAAAATGGCCTTAAATACGACTGAGAAGGGGAGAAGGGGAGGATGAGAGAGAGAGAGAGAGAGCTGGAAAGATGAAGATTTTGCAGTGTAAGCCCTGTTGTTTCTATTAAAGACCTTCAACCTTTTCCAGCCGACGTCATGGAAAATATGTGTGCACACGTTGGCAACGGAAGTGACGCTTTGCCCCGGCTGACCAGACAAGTTAACAAGCTTTAACCATTGGATTTAGAGTGTCATAAGCTACAAAATATGGGGTTGTTACATGTTGGATTGTCAGAATCGAAAGCAGACTCTACAGTTGAAGCTGAAAATTGTAAATTGTTGGCGTAGATAATAAACACAGATGAGTTTCTGTTTAAAATTGATTGAAGGCTTTCAAATGGACACCTACATGTTTGTGTTTTCAACAGCAGCCGCCAACACGAGCAACCATGGACGTATTCTGCTGAGAGTCACCGGTTAACACGGTCACTCGTTAAAATGAAACACCGCTGCCGTGTAAGACTGCGAGCTATTAAACGTGTTGACTACCACTGGATGGTTCAGAAAGGCTTTTGTTTCAACTCAATGAAATCAAACATTTGAGTCTATGTCATGGTGTTTGTCATTCTGTACATGACCAGATAATGGAGCACGAGCTAGGGGGGATTGCCATCGGGTATCTCTGTCTCTACAGTAGTGTCAGGAGTATTTAGGACCAGTAGTAGGGATGTCCCGATCCAGCTTTTTGCACTTCCGATCCGATACCGATATTGTAGCTTTTAGCATCGGCCGATACCGATACCGGCCGATCCAAGCATGTATTAAAGATTAAAGATATTTACTTATTTTGTTGTACTACTCATGTTGAAAAGGGTTTTACTCTTAAGAACAACTAGCCAACTTAATTAGGTTAGTTTGAATAATCCACAATAGTTGGTAATGAGAAGCTGACCTGTTTATTCAGGGTTAAATAAACACAAAATAGACAAAATGTCCGCCTGTTCGTCTTTTTCGTTTTTTAGGGTAAAATAATCCCACACAGCTGACATTTTTATCGATAACTTTAAATCCTTAGTGGGACATGCACAGACAAGTGGGATGCTGGACAGGTCACTAGGTGTGCGCTAGGTGTGCTGAACAACGCGGACCGGATTTGGGGGGAAAAGCTGAAAAAAACTGGAATGGATTACCTACATTGGTGCGCTCAGTCGAGAACCAGGCTCCAAACACGGACCGGAGTTTTGAAAACAAACTGGATCGGGAGTCCGGATCGGGATTTTCCCGTGCAGGCCGATCCGATATTGATATGCATTTTTTTGCTAATATCGGCGGCCGATCCGATCCAAATATCGGATCGGGACATCCCTAACCAGTAGTACTGCAGTACCTGGTGTGTATCCTCTGTCCACGGTCAGGCTTTGGAAAGGCATCGGTCTCAGGCTGAACTTGTTGTGGGTGAAGCCGCAGGAGGGTGAAGGCAGAATACCAGGATACTGAGAGGAGTCCAGGGCTGGAACCGGGATGGCACTGACCACCGCTGAAACAGAGTGGCCAAACAGTCAGTAAACCAGGCTCCAGAAACAGAGGGGCCAAACAGTCAGTAAACCAGGCTCCAGAAACAGAGGGGCCAAACAGTCAGTAAACCAGGCTCCAGAAACAGAGGGGCCAAACAGTCAGTAAACCAGGCTCCAGAAACAGAGGGGCCAAACAGTCAGTAAACCAGGCTCCAGAAACTCCAGAAACAGAGGGGCCAAAAACAGTCAGTAAACCAGGCTCCAGAAACAGAGGGGCCAAACAGTCAGTAAACCAGGCTCCCAAACAGAAAACAGAGAAACAGGGGGCCAAACAGTCAGTAAACCAGGCTCCAGAAACAGAGGGGCCAAACAGTCAGTAAACCAGGCTCCAGAAACAGAGGGGCCAAACAGTCAGTAAACCAGGCTCCAGAAACAGAGGGGCCAAACAGTCAGTAAACCAGGCTCCAGAAACAGAGGGGTCAAACAGTCAGTAAACCAGGCTCCAGAAACAGAGGGAAACAGAGGGGCCAAACAGTCAGTAGGCTCCTGAAACAGGGGCCAAACAGTCAGCTCCAGAAACAGAGGGGCCAAACAGTCAGTAAACCAGGCTCCAGAAACAGAGGGGCCAAACAGTCAGTAAACCAGGCTCCAGAAACAGAGGGGCCAAACAGTCAGTAAACCAGGCTCCAGAAACAGAGGGGCCAAACAGTCAAAACCAGGCTCCAGAAACAGAGGGGCCAAACAGTCAGTAAACCAGGCTCCAGAAACAGAGGGGCCAAACAGTCAGTAAACCAGGCTCCTGAAGAAGAGAGGGGCCAAACAGTCAGTAAACCAGGCTCCAGAAACAGAGGGGCCAAACAGTCAGCAAGCTAGGCTCCTGAAACACAGGGACCAAACAGTCAGTAAACCAGGCTCCAGAAACAGAGGGGCCAAACAGTCAGTAAACCAGGCTCCAGAAACAGAGGGGCCAAACAGTCAGTAAACCAGGCTCCAGAAACAGAGGGGCCAAACAGTCAGTAAACTAGGCTCCTGAAACACAGGGAGTCAGTAAACCAGGCTCTAGAAACAGAGGGGCCAAACAGTCAGTAAACCAGGCTCCAGAAACAGAACAAACAGTCAGTAAACCAGGCTCAGAAACAGAGGGGCAAACAGTCAGTAAACCAGGCTGCTGGGAGGGATGCCTCGGTATATAAGCAGTAACAGGATTAAATGTATCATCTCACAGCATGAATAGAGGGGCCAAACAGTCAGTAAACCAGGCTCCAGAAACAGAGGGGCCAAAGAGTCAGTAAACAAGGCTCTAGAAACAGAGGGGCCAAACAGTCAGTAAACCAGGCTGCTGGGAGGGATGCCTCGGTATATAAGCAGTACAGGATTAAATGTATCATCTCACAGCATGAATAGGTGTAAGACAAATCTCTGAGTCACACACACACACACACACACACACACACACACACACACACACACACACACACACACACACACACACACACACACACACACACACACACACCAGTGAATGCAGCAGAGTTTGCAGTCTGACCAGACAGAGTTCATATTGTGACCTTGAGAGGGAACAGCAGGGAGTCAAACTCACCGAGACTGATAACACCGCCTCAGGTACACAACACACACACACAAAACACAGAGGGGCCTCTTATCTCCTAAACAGGCTTGAAGAGACAGTGTTGTGTGTGTGTCTGTCCGTCCGTCTGTCTGTGTGTGTGCATCTCTCCCTCGTCCTTCCCATGTTTGAGTCTCTCTCTCGATGTGCCTTTTCAAACAAACATTCAGTCATGCTAGAGGTGCGTTCAATATTGCCTTTCCCAACGTTAATGAATGTTTACCAGCCAAGACAGAGACGCTGGAATTGTTTTTGTGGAGTGGAATTAGTCACAAAGGCGTATTGCCTGATCTGAAAATAAAAAAAAGATTTGTGCAGAATTTTGGTTATTTCAAAAATGAGCGTTCCCATTGACACTAAGATACCAAGCAATTTTTATTACTTCAACATCAAAAAGCTAATAAAAATGTCCCCTCCAGAAGCTTTCTGTGTATTAGCAGAGCTCAAAAGAGGGGTGTTGTATGAGCAAGGGCGCTAGAAGTAGGGTTTAGGAAGTGGGAAAGGAGCCTGCTGTAATGACTTGATGAATATTATCAACTGAAGGATGGATGATAGTTGTTTACCTGAGGTGGGTGGGGGGCTCCCCGAGACATGTCCCGTCACCACTAAGGGTCCGGTTCTGAATATTTGTTTACAAACATCAGGTTAGCATTCTAAAAATAAATTTTGCAAAGAACGTTTTAAGTACGTTTTTGTTGATAATATCTCAAGACATTTTATTATGTAGGCTGGCCTCATCCAGCACTCGTAGCTATACCAACGAAAAATATTAAGTAACAATGAGCCGTAGTTCATAGATATGCCACAAAACAATTTGTTATTTTATCCACTTAATCAGTATAAAGGACTGATAAGACCATAAAAAGTGAAAAACAGCCATCATTCAAGCAAGAGTTCGTTCTCCATGTGAACAGAGAAGTCAATGTTGATTTATTTGTGTAATGTAGTTACGGCACTTCCGTAGTTATTTAAGCCAAACAAAGATCCAAACCTATCTACGTTTTTTCCATGAAGACGGAGGTTTATTTTGAAAATACACGTATGTTGATGAGGAGTAACTTTACGTAAGATATCATAAGAACCGTTGTATGAGGATCCATTATGTAACGTGCTCTGTACTGCTGGCCACAGAATGATGTTGCTTCCAGAGGTCTGGTTGTCATCCGTTATTTAGAACGGGACCCTTCGTGGTGAGGTGATGTCTTGTCATGTCATGTCAAACCCGTTCAATTGAATTGTAAGCGACTGACGTAAAACACTGAGTGCTCCTCTCCTCCACTGCTTCCTCTGAGCCACTCGCTCTGATTCTACTAAACCCTGATCAATACCAGTATTGATTGGAAAGTATTGAATATTTGGAAGCAGCAAGACTGTGATCAGCAGCTTTAGGGAGTGTGTGTGCTTGTGTGTGTGTTTGTGTGTGTGTGTGTTGTTTACATTATTTGTGCTGTGATCATTTAAAGAGAAGCAGGGTTTGATTACAGCAGCGAGACGACCAGAGATGAGCATGTCGGATCAATATCCTTATTGACTAAGAATATTGAGGATTTTGGTGCAGTGAGCTACAGGCTAATGGAGGGGTGTGTGTGTGTATGTGTGTGTGTGTGTGTGTGTGTGTGTGTGTGTGTGTGTTTTTTGAAAGAGAGAGAGATGCCAGACAAGACAATACGAGACAGAAATAGAAAAACCAAACGGAAAAGAGCAAAAGAGGAAATGTAGGTTTCTGAATTTGGGAGACAAACATAAATCTAACGATAAATAAGAAAGAAAGACGAAAGAGAACTGATGACATAATAAACATAAACCCTAGAAAACAGATGACAAAAGAAATGACTGAAGAAAAAAAAAGGAACCAAAAGAACGGGAAGAAAGGGTTTGAATTATATGACAAAAACAAACTCAGAAAAGATAGACAATTTAAAATACACAAAGACCGAGTATGGAGACAGGAAATAGGATGTATGAAAGCTTGATCCAAAAAGAGAGATGTCATAAATGTTTTTTAAACACACATGAAGATCGAGATGGAAAAACGTGAAACAAAGACGGAGAGAGAGCGAAGGAAACCAGACAGCAGACACAAAGAGATCAAAACAGAAGGTAGATAAAGAGATCAGTAGCATCAGTAGAGCAGAGATGTGGCAGCAGAGGGAGACGTGAAGAAGACCTGGGCTGCTTCAATGGCTGTACACAGAGTTTAACAAATGCTGATGTAAAAAAATTGACCGTTTTTTGATTTCCCTGATCAAATACGTTTATTTTAAGATGCTTGGAGAGCAAACATTGGATAACAACAGCTTTAAAACCATGGCAGTGGGCAGTAGCATACATGATCAGTTAGCACTCAGGATAAATGTTAAAATGAATGATCCACACTACAATCTGAAAATAGAGAAGAGGATAAATGATTCTCTGTCACCCTCTGTATTCACTGCCTGTATCCTTTCTCTGTGACTCCTCACGTGTCTCTCCCGCCACAGGTAGACGCATTATTTACCAGAATGACACACACATTATTCAGTTCATCTTTGAGATTGCATCATTTTGGATCTGAATTATAGAAATGTGTCTCAAACAGCACAAAATGGTAAGCAAAAGGTGTGTTTTACATTAATATGTTAGTACAATAATGCATTGATATTACACTTTAGTTATGCAAGGTGTTTGTGTCGTTGAATTGAGCCTATAGGATCCAATTTATAACCGAAGAACACATATATTTCTGTTATAATTACATAGTTTACATAGCACAGTGGTCAATACCTGCTCTTCCTCCCTCATCTCCACCACCTTCTCTCTTTCTTTTTCTGATATTCTCATCTTTTGCTGCATCTCTTTTTTCATCCCAAAGCTGAGCTTTTAATGTCAGTCAATTTCATTTTTTGTCTCCCTCAGTTGAGAATGAAACCACACCTAGGCTATTTAGAGGTGAAAGTGAAACTAAGTAGCTGAAATCACTGTCAGCTTTCTTTAATGTAGCGAAACCACAAAGAAGCTATTGGTCAGATGATGTGTCTGCAGATGAATGGCATTAACTAACTACCCGCAGTCCACCAGTTTAACTAGTCACCTGAAACACGCCTCGCATGGATTTAGTACGGTGTTGGGTAAAGATTTGGTAGTAACAACAAGATCATCCCCTTCATCACATCAGCGCCCACACACATGCACAAACACAGGCACACACAAGCAATGACGGCGATCAGATGAGACGGTTATCTCAACATTGTACAATATCGTTGCCGCACATAATTCAAGTGCTTTTATTTATAAAATACGAAGGTCTGGACCTTGGTAACCTTAATGGTGGATACAGCCATTGCTAATTCTGTAGAGACAGAGAGCTAAAGAGACAGAGGCAACGATAGAAACAATGCAGACCCTGCAGGCACTTTAAAATGAACTAACTGAGCCCTCATTATGTGCAAGAGGTTGCAGTTTGATTCAATTCTTGCAATATTACACAATCATGAAATCCAATTCAGAAGAATGCTCATCTATTTTACTCTTCCTGACCTTGTATCATTTCACAACAACCAGTTATTGGGCATAAATGAAGCACACTAGCACAACAAATGGGAGTGTAGTTCTCTTTACCACAAAATTGCAGTTTTGTGCTAATCTAAATTCGTCCATTAGCTGTCAGTTTTAACAAAGGATATCTGAAACTAAGCCCGAAGGATTTTTCTAAATCCACTTTTTAATTAGTTGTTGCATTCATTTAAAGGAGGTAAAGCTGGTTTGCTCAAATCCATTTGATAGAGAGATTAAAACGACCACCATCACCATGAGTATTTGAAATTAAACGAGAGAGGAGAGATTGACCAAGACAAAGCAGGTCGTCAGCATATGGTGAAATTTGATGGCCTGTAAAAGAATTTAAAGGTGTAGTATACTCCATCATTTACCTTAAAATATCTCGATACCTTTTTAACCGAAGCTCTCTCTTGTAAATTCCTGTAATGACACATTTATTTGGACGGGAAGAACAAAAAGGTGAAGCTATTTTCTGAAACCGTTTTCCTCTACAAAAAATAACATCGTAGGCTCCGCTATTACCAACTCCATTGCTACTGTTGTTTTATGTAAAGCATTGGAGCAAAGTACAACAGAAAGCTTAATAAGACATTGTTAGGTGACCAAAATGTTAAAATTAACCTTTATGAACTGAAAACACACTGTGAACCAGTTGAAAGGTGTGGAACGAAAACACAGACAACTTCCAGACACAGTGGTAACGAACCTTCACTGACTTTCCTCATTGAGCCCCTTTCTGTTTAAGCTTTATTAAGAAAAATAGCAAAAACAACAATTATTGGCAGAGATACAGCTGACTATCGCTTGGCTGTTCTTTTCAGAATTATGGACTAACAACAAAACGGGTGGTATATGAGTACCACCCGTTTTGTTTTCATCTGTGCAACAGGAAGTAGGGTCATTTTCTCAAAGACTTTTATACAATCAGACTAAAACTGAAAAGTCTGAGAGCAGTGAAGCCACGGGGCCACGGCTTAAGTGGAAGAAAGAATGAAGGAGGACCGGAGACCGGATGAAGAAGTGTGTCTCGCTTTCATAACAGAAAGAGAATCAGAAAGAGAGAAAAAAAAGATCAGAGTAGAGGACAGGTATGTGTGTTGGCAGAGTAAGCCTGAAGGCTTTTTCCTGTTTTACGGTTTATGTAAACACACAGGAGGTCTTGTCACATGCTAGAAAAATTATCAGTCACCCGCTGACTCACAGTCTCCAGAAAAGAACACCCAGCGTTGTAACCTAATTGTTGCTGCTCAGTGTAGCAGCTTTGGCTTGTAACAACTGCAGTAAACAACACGACAGAAGAAGAATAAAAAGGGGAGAGAAGGGAGGACACAAATCCTCACAGGCAGACAGAGAGCGGGGTAATTACAATATGAAACTTTCAGCTCAGACCGATGTGACTGCACACACAGAGACGCACACACTCCAAAGAGAGAGAAGGCAGTAATTAGATTATGTGCTTCTTCCCAGAGGAGAAACCGACTCATGGATGCGATGCGGTGTTACAGATGTTACACCGACAGGTGGCTCTCTGGATAGATGAATGGATCTTTATCACCCACAAAGGGAAATCCAGTACCATACTAACAGACAATACAATTAATAGAAACCACAGTAACATGATCCTAAAAAAGGAGATAAATAAAAGAAAAGCAAGGCCTTCTACTTATTCTGTGTGTGTGTGTGAGTGCACACACAAAGTACTGGAAATGTTAACATGTCCAGGACTTCCAGAAAGAGGGAACAATGAGGTTCTGCTTTTTAAGAAGATTATTAGCAGGGTTTTCAGGGGCAGCATTTCTGACGTGATCTCATCGCTACTCATCATATTTTGCCACTTGGACAGAAAACCCCGGCGTGACTTTATTTACGCCCGCCTCCATGGCCCCACCTGAGTCCTTTGACTCGGGCTATCTCCCTAATTGCGAGGCTTTCCCCTCCACTCCGTGCCCATAAGCAAAGGCTCTGCTCTTTGCTTGAATTGCTCTTTTCAGGTGAGATGTGAGCCATGGCTTGTTGTTTGGGCGGCTCTTAACAGCCTGTGTGGGTATAAGCATATAGTGAGTGGCCCTGGGTGAAAACCTGCCAATCTGTGCAGCCATTGCAGTCCCGCAGGCTCCGGACTGCTTCACTGGACCACACGTGGACTCTTCTCTGTTCATCTCTCTTTTGCTTCAGAATTTAGCCTGTGTGTGGGCAGCAGCTGAACAGCTAAATGGCGCTCACAGGTGGTTTCTGAGGGGATATGTAGGCCTTTTTGATGTTGCCATAACACATGTCCAGCTGGTTCTCTCCTCTTGTGTTACATGAACCTTACTGCCCCTACATGGGCTGCACAGAGTCCATCTATTTACAGCTACAACCGCCATGAACCCCACTCCATCATTCTGTTGATCAGCAGCCAATTGTTTCTCACATTCTACTAGGTGACTGTAGAACATTAAGTTTGATGGATCAATACTCAAAACAACACTGTGAATTCAAAGCACAAATACAAAGCCTCACAGTTTTCATTCATCTGGACTGAAACTTAGACACATTTATGAACCCTCTCACACTCTGTAAATTGACACTTGATAAGGGTTCACAACAAAACTTGTGCCACGACAACATCCTCCATCTCAAAGTCAGCAAAGCTAAAGAGCTGATTGTGGACTACAAGAAGTGAAAGGGATAAGGACACGCCCCCATCACCATCAACCGTGCATCCTGCTACGGCCCTGCTGACACCGACTGCTACCACCATTATTATTACTAGTCACATTACTATTACTATTACCTGTACCATTAAGCATTTTAGCTTTACTTCCACCCTGAAGCCCTTTTGCTTTCTCGCTCTGCAGGTTTCCATGAATCGTTGTGGTACCTGGACCGTAGTCGTGCCTCCTGCTGTGAGCCGACTGACACCCACTGCTACTTCGATTATTGTTATTAATCACATTACTATCCCTATTTTCATAATTATAATTCTACTGTAATAAGTGCTGCTGTTATTATAAGTAGTCTTATTATATGAATCATGTATGTCATATACATTGAATGTGTTGTATCTCTGTTATGCTGCTCATTCTGTACACATGACATCTATTGCATTCTGTCCATCCTGGGAGAAGGATCCCTCCTCTGTCGTTCTCCCATAGGTTTCTTCCTTTTTTCTCCCTGTTAAAGGGGTTTTTTAGGGGAGTTTTTCCTGTGCCGATGTGAGGGAAGGACAGAGGATGTCGCATGTGTACAGATTGTAAAGCCCTCTGAGGCAAATTTGTAATTTGTGATTTTGGGCTATACAAAATAAACTGAATTGAATTGAATTGAATCAACAGGACTACGGTAGAGTCAGCGGCTTCCGGTTTCTCTGGGTCCACTCACCACACAAACGCCAAAACCAACACTGTGTTTCTTTCGCTGCAGACTGAAGAGGTTCAACATAGACTCAAGAACGCTCTGCAACTTCTACAGGTGCACCATCAAGAGCGTCCTATCCAGCTACATCACCACCTGGTATGGCAGTAACACCAGTAGTAGTAGGTGAAAACTGCTCAGCGCCTCACTCAGGGCCAGCTTCATCCAACAGGAGAGAAGACCGCTGAACTCTTCAGCTCCTGAGCTCATCATCTGACAATCTGTTAACATATCTGTACATGTATCCTTAATACTTTTCATTATCAATAAACACTTACTACATCTTACTACATAAATCTCTGTAAATATATATATATATATATTTTTTTTTTTTTTTTACATCATTTCTTTAATACATATTTAATTAGCTTTGTTGGAGGGAGCCTGTGATTCAAGATTTCCATTGCCAACGCCTGCATCACAGGTTTTGTTGTAAATATGATAATAAAGAACTTGGAACTGAAAATTGAGTTGAACTTCAGACGTCTCTCTCTCTCTCTCTCTCACTCTCTCACACACACATTTCTTCTTCATCTCTCTCTCTCGTTGTCTCCCCCTTGCTCGTCCACCTCTCCTCATTCACTCATCCTCAGATCTTCTCCCTCTCCTCTCTGTCCTCTGAGTCAGTCTGAGTACAGGCTAATTATCTGTGTGAGAAAGTGTATGTGTGTGTGCGCGTGTTCTCTCTTCCCCCAACTTCACTTTAGCACAAAAGTCTTTTTACATCTCAACCACCCGGGGACAGACAGAGAGGAGAAGAGAGAGATGAACCGTCCTGACCATCATCATCACCCTAAGACACCCGACTGCCGCAGAAAGGTCACGTGATGTTCCATGCACCATCAGGAAGAACCGTGACCATAATACCAAATCAGTTTGAGTCAGGTCTGGTCCTGGATCCAGGAATCAGTGCGGGTATTTACTGAGAATCTGTGGACCTCTTAAGGGGAAAAAACCCAGTCCTTACAAAAGAACATATCGGAATTCATCATTGAAACACATTTCATATGTGATTCTGCTTCATCACATCAATGTGAAAGCACTTAATGTATTGGAAATGCAAGATTTTGATCATAAACCTTTGTCATCAAACTCACAATATGAAAACAACAACATCTGTCTACTTCGATAAAAAAAAATAGCCAAATTCACAAACACCTTTTAAAGCATCAATGGTTTGTAAAGATAAATCCCTAAAAGGGACCAACGATCGATAGCGACACATTCATGCGAAGCACCACCTCAAAGATAGGTCAACATTTAATGTACATTTATAGCCATGCTAGCCACTTCAGACTTTCACTGCAGTGCCGTCATGAGCTCCACATTTGTGGTTTCGAGGGAATTGGTTGAACAACTGTTAACTAACCCTTAATTAACTGAGTAAGGCGTGTCGTCAAAGCAAGCTAGCTACTCCGAAACGGTCACAAGTTCCAAAGAGACAAGTCCAAAGAACGGGCACTGCACTAGTTCTAATAACTCTGGTGATCTTCTGATATTTCATCTAGTGCCATAATCAGGTCCAATTAAATTCATCCAATACTTTGGTTATTGGCAAAATATCTGCAAAACAATGACGTTCCCATCAACTTCGGCTGCACTTTGTGTTTAGTGCTAATTAGCAAAAAAACACACGCTAAACTGAGATGTTGAATATGGTAAACGTTACACCAGCTTAACATCAGCATGTTTTTATTGTCATTGCAAGCATGTTAGTATAATGATGTTAACATTTAGCTCAGAGCACTGCTTGCAGAGACTTTTTTTTGCTTCTGAACACCTTTGAGCAAAGGAAACTAAGTAAATGGAGTTCCCGAGAGCCAGTGAACACACACATGCACAGAGTTGTGTCACTTACGTGTGTTGCTGGGCTGTGAGTCCATAGGAATCATCATCTTGCTTCGCGTTCCCCTCCTGGCCCCCAGGGAGCGATCCAGAGTGGAGATGCTGCTGGACGCCTCGTCGCCGTCAGCTCCTGGAACACCAAAATAATTCTTATTTTCTCCTTTTTTTAAACTGCCATAACAGAATATTAAAATGTGCTCAGCTAACAATTTTCCACTGGGAGAAATTATTTAAATATCTTATGATTAATACAGGCTTCATTACACAGCTGATGTAATCAGACTCATAATGGGTATAAATGAATCAGTTAGCACCACAGAAATGAAGGAAAGATTACTTTTTTATATTTAGCACGCAGATTATAAATGCAATAGAATTTTAAATTTTAGGTTTTTATGTTGCCAGGCAACATAGAGATGAACTCTGACATGACATATGCTTAATAAAAGACATCCATACTCGCATCAAAGTAAAGAAATAAAGGAAAATACACTTGATTAAAATTATAAAAATCATACATATGTGTAAACAAATAAGGTGGCTGGATAAGTGGATAAATAAATGAATGAATGAATCTGCATCCATCCTGTACCTGAGTGGCTGCTCTTGCTGCCCATCTGGCTCTCTGATTGGCTGTGTGCGACCTGGGGAAGGTCCTGGCAGGACTGTATGGGCGAATCGCGTACGGACGGGGCCACGCTGGGAGCTTTCTCCAGGTTCTTCATCTCCATCTCCTCGTGGTGGATCCACAGGTCGGGGGGCCGCAAGTCCTTCTGGCTGCCCTTCCTCTTGCTGGCACTGTGGCTCGCTCTCTTCCTGCACAGAGGACGAGACAAGTGAAGAAGTCAGTGGGCAGGAAGGAAGAACAGACTGAAGGTGTTAAGAGGACGACACTGTGAACCATGGGCGGACTGCTTTAAGAGTCATGTCGCTAGGCAACCCTCCAAATCCCAGCAGAACATGAACACCCCTGTACATCCACCATGAAACCAGTTGAAGTGCTCATGTGTGCTGTAATTTACCCGGACAAATTGGAACAAAATGAAGACAGAGAGATGATGGTGGAAGGAGAGACGAGGAGGACAAGGATTATACTGCTGAGCTGATCAGTGCTTTGCAGTAGAACATTTGATTTATGGACTGGATTATAAAAACTGAAACCGCTCTAACATTGCAAAACAATGAGATGTTACCAACTGGATTATAAAATAAAATGGATATTTGAGAAATGGGATTATAAAACAATACCGTTTGAAAGATCAGGATCAGAATAATTCCAATATAAAATAAAACAAAACTAAAATGTGACAAATATTTATTAAATAATATGATCTAAATGTCATGAACCAGACTATAAATGAAAAAGATAAATGTAGAAAAATACAGCCGGAAATAAAATAAAATTGGAATGTCACGAACGGAGTTGTGAAAGGGTTACAACAAATCCAGATTATTCAATAATACCATCCAAAATGTCATGAACTGGATTAATATCTAAAACACATGTTTATTAAATTACTAAATTGCAAAATGGGGCTCAAATTGTAATCCTTAGGATTTTCATGAAATCAAACCTCATTGTTAATCTTACTTATTTATTATGTCTGCACTAACCAGATGTCTGTATTTACCTCCCCCGCTTACTTCTCTATATGTTTCTATTGGTAGTGAGTGGTAGTGTTGTTTTTCTGACATAGGAACTGTTAAAATGAGTGTATGTTGGAGTATTAAACCACACTTTCTGTCACTATAACCATTGGATTAGTACAATAACAAAGATCAAAACATCATGAACAGGATTAGAAAATAAAAAACAATTTGACAACTGCTACAAAATAATACTGAAACCTGTTGAGGATTACAAAAAACCCACTGCTAAATGGGATTTAGAAGGCAGAAGATGAACCTAGGGTGATAAAAGCTAATTATTGTCAGGGCGTTCCCGGTTTTTGGGATGCACAAATTTTCAGAGCTTTGTCAGTTGGTGGGAAACACTTTTGAGACTCGATTTTTCCATGAAAAAGACTAAACAAGCCGAACAGATGCACAGATGCCTGCCATCACAGAGGTGAACGAAACGCCTTACTTCCTCTGCTGGGCGGAGGAGCGCCGGGTGCAGATGAGCGCCACGATGACGACCACGACCACGGTGATGGCTCCCACGGAAACCACGATGATGACCAGGAGGTTGCTGTTCTTCTGGGGCGTGGCGCTGCCGTGAGGTGGACGCATCTGACCAATGGGAGACTCTGAAATACATACAAAAGAGGAGTGGAGGTAGGGAATTATAAAACATGGTACAAAAAGTTTAGTCAGATTAACTGTCGAGGCGTGAGTTTTTCCTCATCTCAAATAAGGGTTTAACCATAATGGAATTATTGTGATTATTATTATCAAAATAAATTAAATCTCATGAAACTGTTTGCATTACATATAAATAACTTAAATGTGTATATGACTTTGTGTTTGCAAATCCCATGCAATTACTGTCAACACTGAAATTGAATAAAACTGCCAAACTGATAATGAACTTTAATGGTCAGTAGACTGAATGTTTTGGCAGAAATGTTCATTTGTGTAAGCCTGAGTACTACAAATTTAAATGTCCAGATTTTGGCTTGTTTCTTGTGAAAATTAACAGGAAAAAGTATTTTGCACGTGAATTTTCATTGTGGTTAAATTCCTAAAAGTTGATTGACAGATTTAAAATAAATCCCAGAACAAAAAGTTCAGCTGGATTAGTATAAAATGTATTTGTTAATATAGCTTTAATTAGTAATTTAATTTTAATTGACAATTATTATATATACTAATCACACTACATCACATACACAGAAATGTAAAATAACATTTCAATTGAATTAAATTATTACATTTTAATATTGTCATTGACTTCCACGGAGGATGTTGTAAGAATGTTCCTTCATCGAGGAGATACTGTATTTTGAAAGATGATATATCATATTATGACATTGTGAATAAAGATTTTAATTTGTTCTATGATTCTAAATGTTTAGATGCAAGAAGCCTCATAGCTTTAACACAATAAATAGAAGCTATTTACAATAATACATGTAATCTCCACAATCCTATTAATCCACCTGTTTATGTCTTTTAATTAAGATACAGACCACAAACAAAACAAAAAAAGTTCTTCTTTAGCTAAAGGGAAAAAAACACAACAAAAAAAAATAAAACCCTCCAGAATTAAAGCCCAAGTGGTTTCACTGGACTGAAAACACAAAGCTGCTGCTGCTGCTGTAACAATCAATACAATGTGTGCGCGTAGGTCCGTGTGTGTTTGTGTGTGTGTGCATGTATGTGACAGGTGTAACGGGAGAAAGCGGAATTGATGACAAGCTCTGTCATTCATTAACTCGACCTTGGAGCAGAGAGAGAGGGAAAATAGGAAGACACAGGAGAAGCATTCGGTCTGTGTAGAGAGGGAAGTGTGCTATAGAGAGAGGAAGACAGGAGGAAGAGGAAGAAGCAGGAGTGTGTGTGTGTGTGTGTGTGTGTGTGTGTGTGTGTGTGTGTGTGTGTGTGTGTGTGTTGGGGGTGATAGAGAGGGCTAAGAGAGAGAGAAAGGACAGAATGGAGGGTAGAGGAGGGGAGAGATGGAGGAAAGATAGATTAAGAAAAATATATGTGAGAGAGGCACTTTACCTCTTTCACCTTCTCTCTCTCTCTCTCTCTCTCCAGTCTCCCTCAATGAAGACCACAATCCATCACAGCTTACAGCTGCAGCACAGCGGCCATAATATCACTTTATTTTCTTTTCCTTTCTTAAAAAGTTACGTTTCATCATCTTTCATTTTTTTATGTGATTTTTAAACAGTACTCTGAACCTTTGCTGATATTTGCTCCCTTCACAGGGCCGGACTGAAAGTTGAGATCATAAACATAAAAAAGGGTTCTACCTCTGGGGAGTGGGAATGGGACTGGGAAATGTGGTGGTAATCTGATAAGCAGTTGTTGAGATATCAGTCTGTGAAGAGAAGAGTATGATGGATGGACTGACGTACTGATTACTCTGCTCAGGCCCTGAATACAGGACGTGACATCATAATATTATTATCACATCGATAAGTGTTTTTTTTTTTAAACATTTCATTTGCCTTTGTGGAATAATAAAGTTTTTTTATTGTATTGTGTTATGCGATAGATTTAAATGAAAGCCTACAGAGGTGGGCGTCGCTTAGCAACTGCAGCGTAAAACCAGGCAGCAATTTCTGCTATGAATGCATGACAAAGGAACTTTTATTTATTGATCATACCTGGGTGATTTCAATCAAACAAACCTCAGATCTGTTTCGCCTAAAATTTTACCGGTATGTCCACATAACCACCAGAGGACACAACACACTGGGCCATGTTTACACTGATACTCCTGGCAACAACAAAGCCTGCCCCCACTTTGGACAATCAGATCATATTTTCCTGCTCCTGCTGCCTACTCACGCCCAGCTAATTAAACAAGCTACAAGATTGTTTAGTAGGTACAGACTGGCTCATGTTCAGGTATGCGGCCACCCAGGAGAACGATATCAATCTTCAGGAATTAACATCAACAGTCACATCGTATGTTGGCAAATATGTTGATGATGTTGTGATCACAAAGACAATAAAATCATCCCCCAACGGGAAAGCCTGAACGAACAGAGAGGTGATGGCACTAAAATGCTGTCTTTCAATTCAGGTGATGAGGAAGGAAACAGTATCTTCAGAGCAAGACTGGAAGGTGGGCATCAAGGAAGAGAGAGACCCGAACACCAACAACTAACTGATGTCATCACTGACATTTTCAAGATATCACTGTGACAGTATAGTGTTCCCGCCTGCTTCAAGACAGCCACCATCGTCCCTGTACCGAAATCATCTGCAGTCTAAATAACACATGGCCTCATTCTGATGAAGTGCTTTGTGAAACTGGTTCCCACATCAAAAGCAAAGCCAGCCAGCCTGGACCCTCACCAGTTTGCACACAGAGCCAACAGATCAACAGAGGACGCTGTCTCACTGCTCTCCACTCAGCCATCACTCATCTTTAGAATAACAACAGCTACATCACAATGTTGTTTGTTGATTTCAGCTCAGCCTTCAACACAATCTCCCCCATGAAACCAATTGATAAGCTAATCATTCTGGTACTGAGTACCTCACTCTGTAACTAGTTATTAGACTTTCTCACAAACAGACCCCAGTTTTTATGAATGGCAGACACATATCCTCCACTCTAATGTGGCTTTCTAGCTGGTTATACTCGTCATCATATCGATAAACTACGTCACTTGTTCTGATAGAATGCAAAACATTTTTAACAAATCAAATGTCAGTGTTTGACATTTCTGTATTAGCAAAAAAGTACATTAGCAAGATTTTTTTCCCTTGTGACTGGGCTGGGTTTTGTGCATGCCAGCTCACTCTCCATCACATGGCTTCCTGGGACTGTTGATGTTATTAATAAGACCTGTGCTTTTCCTACATGAACTGCTGTTGAGAACACTGAGGACCCAATTTTTTTCCTGATAGTATGATGGCTTTAATTCTATAGTATCAAACGTACACATAGTGTGTATTGTTTATATAATAAAAATGCTTAAATGGCACTTAAAACACTGCATTTAATAAAAATATATAAAGGATTCATTATTTCTACACCAGAATTGTATTCCTGACAGTATGGAAATAGCTTAACAGACATTCTATTGGGTAATTAAACTCTAACGCTGTAGTTTATGCACCTATAATTTCCCAGAAAGAATGATGTAATTCGGTGTTAATTCCAGAAAAAATGGAGACAAAGATTTTTTTGTATTCGAGTTAGTGGAGATTATAAGCAGTCTTCTGCTAAGCAATTCATCTGTTGAGTTTGAATCATAAGATAAATTGAAATAATTAAATGTAAAACTTAAAAAGATAAAAGCGGTCGAGAAAAATCTATCCTTTGAGGTGACTATTAAATAAAGCACATGGCATCATGGCAAGTATAATCACCACAAATGTGAGTTTGTCATTAAAGTAAAATAGTTTAACACAATAAATCAGAATTGTATGGACTATAAAAAAAGAAATGTCACAGCTGTAGGTGACTGCTTTAAGTGACAGAAGTAGAGAGGAGGTTGAAGCTGAGCCGCAAGCAACACGTATGTCAGTGACGATAACAGGAACACCGACAACATGTGCTGAGATGCCCTTGAGCACGGTGCCGAATCCCCCGGCGGCTCAGAGACACCGCGTGGAATAAATCAGAAGCTCTCGTCGCTCAGTCGGTTCAAAAAGCCACAACAACATCAACAAATCACACGAGCGACAGGAAGTGTAGAAATCCTCACAAAGCCCTGAAACATCCAGCGGGGAAACAAAGAGGCCTCACACAAGCAGTTTTTAACATTCAGCCTGCTGATGCTGGACACTTTCTCAGTGGCCGCACAATGTAGGGCAACATACAGAATAATGAAAATATAGAGCCAGATGAAACCAATGTAATGGTTAAAGCCAGCCCAGGAGGGCCTGTTTTATTGTGAACAATATAATTTATAAATGAACAACTATTTATATTTAAATCCTTCATTTTGCCATACTACATAGTGGGAGATAACAGGTGTTATTTAGGAAGTCAAGCAAACGTGCATTTAGCATGGAAATGGAACTGCAACACTTTAATGGAATATTTATTTACTAATTCATGACAAAGATGCTTTTATTCTGCTATGATGAAAATGTTCTTATTGTTAACATTATAGTTACATACTGTTTTCGTTTTTATGACAAGAATACTGAACCTAAATGAGTTCATAACTGGGGACATATTTTTAAATGTATGTATACATTACTTTCTTATTGTAGCGAACATAGAGTCTTTGGGTCCTTTTTTAAAACTGTGAATAATACAAAATGTATAGTCACGGATAATTCTCATGCACAGTCATGAATGTGAATTGTACAAACTGTATACCTTCATTTTTATACCATATCAGGCAAAAGGTCTTATACCAGCAGCTTGGGTCTAGAGTTGGGACTGTCTGTTTAATAGTCTACCACTTTTGTCCAGAATGAAAAAAAAACTATTACATGGAGTTTCACCCAGTTTTGTACAGATATTGAGACATTTCCTCTAGCGCCACTATAATGTGACTCAAAAATCTGTTTGATGGATTGCCATGAAATGTAGATATTTAATGTAGATATATAACTATTTCCCTTATCTTTCTGTATGGCACCATTATCATCTGGGCTTTGTCTATGTGTCCAATACTCTGGTTTATAACCAAAGACCTGCAAAATTAACGACATTCCCATCAGTCTTAGCGTTACTTTGTTTTTGGTGTTGGTTAGCCATGTTAGCATGCTAACAAATGAAACCAAGATGGTGAACATGGTCAACCTTAACGTCATCATATTAGCATTGTCACTGTGAGCATATTAGCATGCTGGCGCTAGAATTAAGCTCCTTGCCTCACAGACCTGCTAACATGACTGTAGACTGTCCTGTTCTTGTCATCATTGGATTTCTGTTCATACTAAATAACTTTAAAATCATTTTTTTTATTAATTGTTTAGGCATAATTATGTTATTAGGTCATACATAATGCCAATCCTTTTTGAACAAATGACATTGAGAAGAAATGGTTAAACCTTTCAGATAGTGAAGTTTCAAGGGAGCATGAGGGTTCAAGATGTTATTTAAAACCCCTTTGAAAAGCCAGACATGTTGTTAACTTTAATTGCTAGGAAGCTCTCAGCCATGACAATAGCCGACTTCACCTCCTCAGGAGAAAATAGGGGCCGAGAGAAGACTTTTCTTGAATGCCTAACAGCACGTGAACTGCTCAGAACATAGACTTCAGATGGAGGACGTGTTCTCACTTCCATCGCCCAAACCAATGCACAAAGCACAGCCACAACATGTTGGCGAAAGAGAATCCAAGCTGTCAAACAAGACGCCACAGTCCCTTTCCATTGGATCAAATACCTAATTAAAACCAAACTTATCATGAAAACATACATCAGTGTGATAAGAACTACCTAAAATGACAGAAACCATGTCCAATCTGCTAACATGAGCTGATCAAGATGTTTCGGCTTCACTTTTGGGGAGCTGTCACGTCGTCCAGTTTTAAATTCAGCCAGTGGATCATTGTCTAGGCTCCTGTGCAGACAGTTAAATGTAGAGACCTGCAGAGCTGTGACCTGGTGGAAAGAGTCTGCGCTGGAATATTTTCTGTAGGCCGTTTTTCAAGTGAGAGGAGGATAGGCCATATAACTGACGACACTGTGTAAAAGATGAAATACGGCGGAGGTGATGAACGAGGCTTCGCCCTCGCTGACCCGCCGTAAAACCGCGAGGAGGTCGGAGGTCAGAGAGGACGGATTTATGATCTTCTCCGGCAGCAGTGCAGCAGCAAATCTGACAAATTGTTAGAGGGACTGCCCTCAGACACACACAAACACACGCCTTCTGCTCAAATGTCCTTCAGTGAGACTCTGTATCAATGCCAGATTCAGACCCTGCGAGGAGGGGTAACTGAACAGCTTTTCTTTAAACAGAAATAAGACCTCTGACCTCCTTGCGAGGGGAGGGGTAACTGAACAGCTTTTCTTTAAACAGAAATAAGAGGAGACAGTTATGGTTATGGTCCATGATTTGTATTGTGAGCAACAGCTTTAGCAGTAGTGTTGGTGTCATTACCAGCAGCAGCATTAGCATTGTGTGCAGCAGAGTATTTCCTTCAGCATTAGTGTACTTTTACTTTTAAGTACTTTCAGCAATAATATTAGCAATAGCAGAATTATAACCATTAGCTTTAATATTAGCATTGCCGTGTGCATTATGATTGATATTAGCAGTAGCATGAATATTACCTTTAGCATTAAATTTGATGTAAAGTCAATGGGTTTTTCAATGAGTTTTTGGTTAGAGGCCTGAAATAAGACGGTTGCTAACAAGTGGCTAAAAGAGACCACTAAATGTCTTTATTTTATCGTAAGAATAAATCTGAATCTTTGTTTGCCACAGAGCTTAATTTTTGCAATAATCCCAAATCTAATGGAACCATGCCATTGGGTTATGTCTTGATCATTGGAAATATTAAGGTAAAAGTAAATTACTTGATATTTATAATAACATTAAAACTGGCTTTTCTTTGGAGATTAGTGACAGTCTTAAGGGATAAAAATATCTCAAAATGGGAGCATAAATTATAGTTAAAGTAAAACTGTTCTCATGTAAATATGAAATGTGAAATGTTTTAATAATTATTATTTAGCGTCATCAGGTTTATGATATTGAAGTTCTATATTCTTTGTGGTAAAAACTAGAAGCTCATGTTCTCCCCTGTCTTTGTCCTACTCAAAAGTCATTATCAGTAATGTTATTGTTGTTCTTGGCATTATATTAAAAACTACAAGCGGGTGATTGATGTGGCACAACACTCTTTTCTTGCTCCTCCATAAAGATTATTTCCTCCAGTTTGTATAAAACACTGATTGATGGTGAGATAGTGAATCTAATTAATTTTTTTCCTGCCGGCAGCGATACGACAACAAAACAGGAAGCAACCCTAACGGACTGTAAATCAGCAGAGCTGCAGGACATGGAGAGTCATTAAGCTAAGTTCAGACATGACTGAGCAGAGTGATCAAAGACAACGACTAAGTCTCTGTGAATTAACTCGGCTCCCAGGAGATTTGGTCTCAATGCAGCAAATAGAGTTCAAGAATGAACCCAAATGTGATTCCGCTTTCGGCCAAGCCGAAAAACAAGGTGTGTGTGTGTGTTACCGTTGATGCTGCTCCTGTCAATGAGGTTGGTGTCAGACGGCCAGTAGGCGTGGTCTCCCCCTCGACCTGGACATAGGAGAAATAAACAGGAACATCAGGAAGGAAACAAAAAAAGGAAATAGAAAATGGCTGAGATGAAGATGGAAAAGTCATTTTGCGGCGAGATTGGTTCCTTGTTAGGAAATAAATTACTTTGTAAAGACGGTGCGCACACGCACACACACACACACATCAGACGTGTGCTCTCTCTCCCAGGTTTTATCAACTTGCCTGGATACAAACACTTAATGGGTATTTGGATTGGTTCCCATAGAAAGGACCTACAGTCCTTTAGTGTTATTTCAGCTGCATACATTTTTTTGGCTTCTGGATCTTTGGGTAAATAATGAAGATACACAGTAATAGCACTCCACTCTTTGGCAAGGGTTTATTTGTGAACAAATATAATGAATGATATATAAAAGGAAGAAAAAAAAGTTTTACTATGGCATATTTAGTCTTTCAGCTTATTGGGAGTTATCTATAGTGATGACAATGGTACACAATTATGTCAAATTTAATTATTTAATGTCAAAAAACTAGAAATGTTATAGAGGGAGGAGCCCTAAACCCAATATCTCCTAGTATATTTTATTCAATGTAGAAATATATTGGAGAATCCTGACTGTGACACTGCTGGTTAAACCTGATAGCTTAAGTATAGCTCACAAGCCTCAGCTCTGAATACACACCTGCCTATCTGTCAGACTTGAGTTGATTCCTATAATATATATTATAGAGTGATACTTAAGGCTACAAATAAGAGAGGAAAGCACTTAACAGTACTAACACCATATAATATACGGTGCATATTTGTTAATATGCAAATACACCCCCAAAACTCTATGATGTTTTAGTTGGATTAACGAGGGCCTACTATAGTAGATGCTGTTCAGGCCGGTTAGAGCGACATCTGAGCCTAGCAGACAAGATTAGGAATGGGGACGTCATTGTCTTGCATAGCTAGCTATCTATGGAGCCCACATTAATGGAATAATGGCCACAAATAAACAGCAAAAGAGTGGATGAAACATAACAACTCTTAAATTAAAAATGTTTTTTGATATTTTTCTAAAGGTGTTTAGTTTGTGGCTTTTAGTCTCATTCCTGTATTAGTGGGATTTTGAGTAGATATAGTGAAATTGGCAGGTATTTCTTATGTCTTTGCTAACCAGAAGTTGAGCCAGTAGGAGAATTTGGAACACTAAAGGGGGAAATCTGAGGTGGAAGTCAGAAACAGATCATCACAGAAGGCTGCCAAGAGAACAGAGATTGGAAACTGATGAGAGAGATTTTCCAAAAACCTCCCAACTGTCGTCGCAAAACTGAATCCAAAGACATCCACATCTCAAAGTAACCCTGAAGCCAAACCACGATACATAATTCTCCCACATTTTAAAACTAAAGCTGCTCTCTTTCTCAGCAGCAGAAACCGTAGTGAGTTTCGGGGCCGTGAAATATGAAGCAGATTTAGTGTGTTTTTCATGCAGTTTGAAGCTGCAGGAACAAGTTTGATTCGAGCTTGATTTCAAAATCTTCATGTTTCTGAAAACACTCATTAATTATGTTTCTTGCCAGCCTATCTTTGTGTGTGCATTAAACAGTGTGTATGTGTTTGTGTGTTTACAGTGTAAGGCTCACAGTAACAAGGCTGAACATCAATCTTCCCTTCTCCCCTGACAACACTTCTGATTTATATGGAGAAGGACCGCAGTGTCCACACACACACACACACACACACACACACACACACACACACACACACACACACATACACAAAGACACTCACACAAACATGCACACAGACACACACATCTGTCAGTGACAAACAGCACCATTTAACACCCTGACACAGGAGCTGAGACTCTGGTTCAGTGTCCCCATCGCTTCACTGCACTTAAGTCCAGCTGCACTGGAAATTCCCAGACTGCATTTGTAGAAAGCACTTTGGATCGGACAAAGGTGGTCTGAGTGCTGTTTTCCACCCTGTATATCATAGCGAGGTATGTGCTGGGAATGTTCGATGATGTCATAGAAAAGGTTGGGAGCTGTATCTGTATTCCCAGCAGGAAGTCATTGACAGTTCTGCATTTTGTTTCTGATTTCTATGGACAAAATAGTTTGGTCAAGTCTTGGTGTAGTCCAGCGTGCACTAGGTGGACCTAAGTTTGAAGCAGCTAGGATGAGAGCCAGCACCTTTATAATTTATGGAACTCTGATGGAAAATGGTGAATTGCCTCCATCAGTTGGCGAGTCAAAAGGGTTCAACTGTAGATATTATGTGGAAATTTGTAGCACCCATTGTGTTTCCTATTTTCAAGTGTTGTAAACTTGCATTCTTTCTAACAGCCAGCAGGGGGGGACTCCTCTGTTTGAGAAAATGACTGTACTTCTCACTTGATTTATTGTGGGTTGGTAATGTCTCGACAACCGTTGGATGGATTGACGTGAATCTTGATAAAGACATTCATGTTGACCTCGGGAAGGATTGCGATAACTTTGGTGATCCCCTGACGTTTCACCTAGTACCATCATCATGCCAGAATTTCAATTTGTTCATTATGATTTATGATTGTTTTTTTAACCAAATTCCTGAACAATGCCATTTGGCACCAAACCCCCAAGAAACTGCTCCAGGGGAGGCATCCAATGGCTCTGAAGAATGCATTTGCGTGGTGTGGGATCTGGGAGGGATATGCAAAGAGTTTAATTTGACCTTGTGTTGATCGAAGAATAAAGCACCTCTCGAAGTGCTAATTAATAAATGTTAGCAAGCCACAAGGCTGAGTTAAGAGGAAAATCATGGCAAAGAGTACGCCTGCTTAGCATCAGCAGGATCAACTGAAAGTTAGCATTTAGCTCAAAAACCCGCAGTGCAGCCACACAGCATGGCTGTGCATTCTCAGTCATGTTTGCAGACGATGAATCTGTGGTTTACTTGTGTGTGCTCTGGGCATCAGTGTCACAACAGACTGTTAGTGAGAAACTGTTCATACTGATGGCTAATGGTACTTAAAAGCTTCTAGGAAAAAACAACATTAAAAACTACAAAATAATTTGTCATGTTCTGTCATGCTGCTGTGAGATTCAAAAGTTTAGAGACGCAAATAAAAAAAAAAAGTGTTGAGGCTTCAATCATTAGCATCGTGTCCCCTCCTGCCAGCTGTGTGCGGCGGCTGATGAATAGATCCAGCGAACAGAGCGTGAATTATGTCTGAGTTAATTTGATGAACTTTAATATGGTAAACAGCTCTTTTCCGTCGCCTATCATAAGTCTGAATTAATAACTACAAACAGCTCTTCCTCCTCTCTCACACCGCTCTTCTTTTATTTCTCTCTCATAGGAACTTTTCTTTTTGCCAAGAAAATTAAAAACGACTTTCCTTCAACTTGAGGAGTCGGGGTTGTTTGCATAGAGTGAAGTGTTATCATCACTTTCTTTTATTGTCTCATTTACTTGTTCAATTATTTCTCATTAGTGTACATGCAACTAATATTTCAGCCAACCATCCTTTCACCTCTCCTTCCTCTCCTTCCTCCCTAGCCTTTTTCAACTTCAATCAATTACTTTTCCTTAATACATTTTTTGGACTGACAATAGTTGAGAAATCCCAATAAAATCTGACAAATACTCAATCAATTCATTCAAATATGTATAAATGTTGGCATAGTTATTCTTACTGAGTATGTTTTTTGGTCCTGCAAAACTTCTGCATAACTTGGGATAGTAACTAAAAGTTCTAATAGTCAAATGTGCACAATCCTGCTCCTACTTTTCATTACAATGTCTGGAACATTTACAGAGAAATCCACTGTTCGTTTCTGTCTGTCCCTCTCTTCTGTAACACTGTTTTATTAACATTCATAACTACCTTACTATAATTATTATAACAGTTTAGCTCACATCAGTTAACATCAGTTCGGTCCAGTTTGCATTCATGCTGCCAGCAACATGTGCGGCAGAAGATGGACACTTCAACGACGCTTCAAACATTCACTGTCACTACATTTTTAACAGTTTAAACAACAGTTTCAACTATGTTTTTAAGTTAGCTTGTATCGGCCTGCAACAGACTAGGTAAGGCTTGTTTTTAACATAGTCAACTGTCAGAAATGCTTTCTTCTACTGAAGCAGTTTTTGATCACTAAGTGAGCTAAGTAATCTACTTTTTTTATAAAATATGTGAATCACTGCAACCGTGTGAGGTCTTTGAGCATACAGTCATAAATGAGCACATCAAATATGGCAAAATAATAAAAAAAAAAAAAAAAAAAAAAGTATTGGCATATGTCCACCAGACTCCCTAACGTCCCAAACCCGATTCAGGCAGAGTGAATGACGGAGATCGACGGAGATTTAAGCTGATGGATCCAGTAGCGTCCGTGGACAGACAAACAGATACACACACGCATGACCCAACGCATGATCTCGCCAAAAGCCTAATCCTGGCAATACATTGATAAATTGTTAAATACAACTCCTTTATAATTGTTTAAATGTTTAAAAAAACCTGGGAACAGAACACGCTGATGATTTGAAGGTGTAAGAAACATCCAAAATAAAATGAAATAGAGATGATTATTTGAAGACCATGAGAGAACTTGAGACCAGCGAATATGTTAAGAACTATTTTACAATCAAGAATTTGAAGCTAGTCTGAATCCACGAGTATGCAGACACACACAAACACAAACACACACACACACACACACACACACACACACACACACACACACACACACACACACACAAGTAGGGGAAAAAGCCTACCTTGATCATTGGCCATCTTGTCTGGATGTTCCACTGAAAGAGCAACAGAGAGAGTCAGCCAAATAAATATAAAACAAAGGAATCCATTTACAGACGAAGCAAATCTTGATCTTCAGTTGCACACACACACATTCACACAACACACACACATACACACACACACACACACACACACACACTCTCTGACAGACCTTTCGCGGTCCTGAAGTGGACGGGCTCAGACAGCGGGCCAACTCCTTTTGCGTTCTTGGCCTGAATCCTGAAGTAATAAACCGTGTCGAGGTTCAAATCCACGACCTGATGGGTCAGCCGGTCACCAGTGATCGCCTCCATCACCCAATCATCTATGGGCATGTTCTTATCCAGCGTGTAGTACACGATGTAACCTGGCAGACAAATAATAGATTAATAACAGCAACACTTATATCTACAGTGAAGTCTGTTAACATTAGAGTTTTGTTATCCAGTTTATAATAAAACTCAAGATGTGACATTGTGAATTTGGGACCAAAGACACTTCATATTTAGATTTTTATTTATTTAATTATTTATACATATAAGAACCTGAAGACTTAATATTTAAAAATATATATGCAGAATGTTTCATTCCAGGATAAGAACACACAGTTGTTTAGATGTGTGAAATATTGTGTGAAATATAAAATTGAAGAATTTTCTTTTCTAAAGAATTTGACAAAACAATATGTATAAGACTAAAAATATGTGTGTGTGTGTGTGTGTGTGTGTGTGTGTGCGTTTGGCACTGTGTTGTGCTGTTATCCCTGTGGGGAGCGTTGGTTTCGTCCTAGAGGACACTGCAGGAGCAGCAGAGCTCGTTAAAACAGGCGGGTTTACAGAGAGAACAATGGAGGGAAGTGTGTGTGTGTGTGTGTGTGTGTGTGTGTGTGTGTGTGTGTGTGTGTGTGTGTACACAGAGCGTCAACTGAATTCTCAATATCTTGAACTGTGTTTTGATATTGTAAAAACATCATTTTATTTTTAGACTTTTACAATGATTCATTTGTTTTTGTAAAAATAATCATCAGGTTGATTGAAAATGAAAATAGCGATTACCTGTGTCGTATGGTGTGTGTGCGCTGTGATTGGACAGTGTACCTGCAGTGATGCTATGAACCCTCACCTGTGATCCGGCCGTTGGCCTCCATCGGCGGTTGCCAGCTGATTAAAATGGCGCGGGGTCGTCCCTCTCGACTGATGACTGTCAAATCTTTGGGGGCGGAGCTAGGAGCTGTGAGTTATGGACGGTCAGGAGAAGGGGGAGACAATGAAGTGTGAGCAGAGGAAGGATGAGATCATTCTGCTTGAGCTTCAGTTTCTATTTATCAGTTAATAAAACATGTTTCATATGAAAATCCAATCATCTCTTCTTCCTGTGGCTACATAAGCTTGTTCCAAACTATTTTAACCAATCATATCATGATATCCATCCATTGCGCTACATACTAAGCCCGCCCACTTTTTATCAGTCCAATAAAATACAAAGGATTTAATTTAAATCCCTCTTGTAGCAGTAGACAGACCAAATATTCTGTTTCACTGGAGAATATGTCATAGCACAGAAGCTAAAGATGCTCTTACTTGCAGTTCACTGGGACTTTACCAGGGAACCATGGTTATCTTTACATTTTTATTAAAATGCAACTAACTATTAAAGGACTGTCATTTTCTTGCTTGCGGAGACTAAACGGTATCAGAATCGGTACCCGTCCATTAAGTATGAAGCGTTATCCAGGAGACTATTAGTTTTGCTTGGCATAAAGATTGTAGGCAGGGGAAAAAGCTAAGCTCCTAAGTTAAAACAAGGCTATGAGACTACAGCTAGCGGCTCTATGAGACTGTAATTAGACGTAGCCCAACTTTGAGCTAAATGAAAAAGTCAGCATGCTACCACGCTCATAACAAAAATGTCAACACGCTGAAGATCAGAGGGGACCATGTTCAGCATTGTAATTAAACATGTTAGAATGCTAACATTTGCCAATTAGCACTAAAGACAAAGTACAGCTGAGGCGGATAGGTATGTCATTAGCTTTGCAGGTATTTGGTTATACACAAAGCTCCTGATGGTGGCCCTGGGTGAAAAGTGATCATGCAAGTTGTTACAATTCCTCCTGAGGGGGACATAACATTCTCTATCAAGCTTCATGGCTATCAATCAAATAGTTGTTGAAACATTTCAGTCCAAATTACAAAAGTGAAGCCCATGGCGGCACCAGAGGATAAGTCAGTGGGTGATTCATGGCAATCCATCCAATAGATATAGAGAAGTGGTTCGACCGACAGACCGTATTCAGTTACCTCCCCAGCTGAGTTGCCTTTATAGAGTGCATGACTTTCTTTCTCAGGCAGTATTGTGTGTCATTCTCCTCCCAGAGACAGGATTCATTGTTATATTTTTTAGAGTTGACTAAGTGAGGCATTGGTATCTTTGCTCCCTGTCAAAAGATGACTGACACTGAAGGTGTACAGTAGTTCTTAACCCGAACTTCCTGACAATAATCTTCATGGTTCAGTTGTTCTGTGAGTTTGGTGTTACTTTCTTGTATTGCAGCAATCTGCTCCGTTTGAACTCGAGAAACAAAATGTGCACAAAGTAACTTCCGTCACTTTCCTGAACTGCCCTGTTGCATTGCTCCTGTTGTGAAAATGTCAACCACTCGGCCTTGCAAACCACAACTCTTTTCTCTCCTCAGCTGTCACCATGGAGTTATAGATGTGATTAAAAACATATTGTTTAGTTTCACACCAGGACAGGCCATCAAAGCTCACATTCCCAGCACTGGCTAATGAAACCGCTTGTTAAATCTGACTTGACGCGCTGTGGGAAATCATAAGTTCCAGCTGAGCCTGTTAGTGATGGTGACAACTTGTACTTCTCAAAAAATACAGAGGGGAGCCCTCAGGAAAATACACCTGCACATAGCTGCTGGGGAAAAAGTAGTGGTTCCGGTTTTACAAACTAAATAATTACATTTCTCTACAGTTTACTGTCAATGCTACTGAGTGGTTCACTATTCTGATCTGCATCAACAAAAAAACCTAGCATAGCCAAACTTTTCTCCACAGCACTGGATTGTGGTTAAAGAAGGTCTGACTCCAAACTGGATCTGGGTTGTTTTTATTTCTTTTAACCAATCACAATCGTCTTAGGCGATGCTGAGCCCAGTATACAGCGACGACGCCCTTGCAAAATACGTATGTAGTGCAGATAGCAAAAGGGGAGGAGAATGCCAGGTGAGATACACGGCCAATGGCAAATTTATACCCACAATCTACATCCAGCAAGTCAGACTACCGCCAATATAATAATTTAAACTAAAAAACACAGTTTGGATTCAATCACTTCCAAAACAGTGAGCATACATCTCCCAGAATTGGTGTAGTGACTGATTTGACAGGGTGTAGGAGCTATGTTGGGAATAAAATATAGGCCCTGTATCTAAACCCTTCAAATCAACAGCCACTGGTTACAGTGAAGCAGCCATGGAATGGGTTCAATGTTAGCGCAGGTGTCTTTTGAAAGGAGGATGTTGATGGGATGCGTTCCAGTCACGAACATATCCTGAAGGTGGAACACACCGGAATTGTAGCAGAACTGCTAATTCTTTCGGTTCTATTTTTGAAATTGTCCTCCCAAGAGACAACAAGCCTCATAAATCCTTTTAGCAAATGCCCAAAGACGGAGACAAAGCCCACTTGCGGCTGTAGGAATTCTGACTGACTTGGTCTTGGGGGCAAAGGAGGAAGTCAGGTGACTGTAACAGAGCTACAATTCAATATTCAGTCGGAAGCAATCTGCAACCTCAGCCCTAGATGCCACTCAATCCTACACACTGGTGCTTTGAATTAATACTTATATAAAAATCTGCAAATTCCTTGCCGCACCATCAGGACAAATGTGTCACTTATTGTACAGTTAGAAATATGGGAATAGAATGGACATCATCTAAGGATGGTGTCTGGGAGGCATGCAAATTGCATGACAATCCGCCCATTACATTTCCATATTTCTAACTGTATGATAAGTGAAAACTTGTGAAAGGTCAGAGGATCACCAAAATCATTTGGATTCATCCTCTGGGGAGCCACAGTGAATGTCAATAGGTCCAGTTGATGTTTTGCAGAGAGCAGTGTGTTTATTGGACCGATATCAACATTTCTTAGACTCTATAATGTAATGCCCTTCACCAGGTGTCTTTAGGACTCTTTGGGTGATTATTTCTAACAGTAAGACAGAGGTATTATGAGCTGCAGTGAGGGCAGCTTTTCTCTGTGTTTTGCTTTGTTAAAATGTGGTCAGTGTTTGAGTGTCCAGAGCTGGTGGATGACTGCAGGGACTGAGTGGGCTCAGTCCGTCTGCTCGCTCTGAATGTCAATGTATTCCAGCAGGCCCCGGGGAGCCAGCAGTGGTAATGCCGTTCACGCTTAATTGGGTGACAAATCCGACAAACATGATTGTAAACATCCTGAAAGGGATACCTTGACATTTTGATTTCCGTCTACATTTGGCTTTCATTGTTGCAGACGGTTATTGTGTGTGTGTGCGGGGGAAGAGTGGAGTTTCTCCATTACACCTCACTGAACCAAAACAAGATTTCTGTGCATTGTTAAACCCTGTGCTAAAAATAATCACTGTTCAGGAGGGGAAAGAAAACAAGAAGGTTCCACACCCATATTGTTTTGGTGAACCCTTGTTTCCCAAAACCTGCCCTCATTGAGTGTATCCCTGTTTTCCCAGAATGACTTTCATCAAATCCTCCAGAGAAAGACAGAGCTGTCTGTGTTTTGTGATGGAAGAACATTTCAGCACAACTGAACAAAGAATCACCCACTTACTAGAATTCTAAAAGTTCCTTCTTGACTTTGTGAATAAAAGTTTGACAACAAAAAACTTAAATCAAGGTCCACTCAATGGAGGATAGTGTTAGTTCCATGGATATATAAAGATAATGCTACATAGACTGTGTATAAGAAGTGGACATAGTCAACCATTGGTTTGTGGACTGCATTTTGAAGCTTCGAGTTCGGAGAACTTGCTGTCTTCATCTTGGCTTTTTTTGCTAGTTTTTGCCAGTGGATAGCAGTTACCATATTTGTAATGCGGAGGAGTGGCGCGGTGTACGGCTCTGGTAGCGGCAGCAACCTGTCAATCACAGTAAACCGGCCCTAAAGCATACCCTGCTTTATGGTCTATTTGACTCTAAATGGACCATAATTTACTAAATGAACATCATGCTGTATTGAAGAAGACTTGAAACTAGAGATTGAGACCATAAACTCATAAACTCATCAACTTTACAATGTTTACTGAGGCAATAAATCAAGAGAGAAGTAGAGTCATTTTCTCATAGACTTCTATACAGTTGGAATTAATTTTGCAATCGGAGGAGTTGCCCCCTGATGGCCATTAGAGAAGATTTGCCGCCTGCTCAACTGCCTAGTAATAAATTAAAGGAATATTTCACATCCATGGGCTGAAAGGGCATGTCCTTTTACCTCGCCACCTAGCCACTGAGGTTTGAGTTCATTCACATGAAGATGATAACTCTGGATTCTTCTTTCTGTGCATTTAACAACTTTTTGGGCTTTATGATTTAAGCAAGGGCCATTCACGTGTCCAGTCCGTCTCCTTTCTGACCCTTATTTATGGACATGAGCTTTGGGTAGTGACAGAAAGAATGAGATCGCGGATATAAGCGGCCGAAAAGAGCTTCCTTCATAGGGTTGCCGGGGCTCAGCCTTAAAAATAGGGTGAAGAGCTCAGACAGCTGCTGCTCATTTGTGTCGGAAGGGGCCAGCTAAGGTGGTTTGGGCATCTTATCAAGATGCCCACTGGAAACCTCCCTTTGGAGGTTTTTAGGGCAAGTCCAACTATTAAGAGGCCCCGGGGTAGACCCAGAACACACTGGAGGGACTATATATATCTCATCTGGCATTATCTGGGATTCTGTACCTCTACACAGTATGTTGAGGGGAACTGTTTTTTACAGCAGATCTCTGTTGCTCCTCACATTCTTGAGAACTTTGGCAAAGAACGGAAACAGTAGCTCCAAATATAAAGCTGTATAAACAGATGCAATATATTTATATTGTCTTGATGTTTCCTAAATGTCTACCTCAGCATATGGAGGTTGCAGAGTTGCCATGGAAAATGCTCAGTTGTTTAAATCAAAGATATGGTCGGAATACATTCCAAGGATGTAGTTTGTAGTGCACAGGCACAAGTAACATTCAATGTTAAACTCCTCCAATGATAAAAAAAAAATTTGGTTTAATAATATTAAGGACTAGGTTCTGGGATGAGTTACGGCAATTGTTTCCTCACAAGGACAGAAGTAGAAAAACAAGCGTGTGTCTCAGAGACCTACCTGCTTCGTAGGTCGTGGCGTGCGCCGTCATACTCCAGGTGCTGGACTTGCGACCTTTGGTAACCATGACAGCAAACTCGTACATGGTGTTTGGTTTGAGGCCGGTGACGGTGTGGCTGAGTGCCGTCGTGTCTGCAGACTGGACGCACAATAAAGTTGTAGAATTTAAATGGTTTAAGAATAAAAATGGAGACAGACAGACGGACAAAGAGATATAAATTCCCCCTTGACAAGGCTCAACAACAAACAATAAATGCACAAAAGGAAAAGAAAAGATTGTTTAAAAGACAAAAGACTTAAGCTGCTGCTACAATTTCATATATAGGAGATACAATAAAGATATGCTTCCTTTAAGAAAGACTAATCCAAGACATAAATAGGTGAATAATGCCATTCATAAAAATGAGTGCGTCTCTCCTCCGAGCATCTTATTTGATGTCTGTTGTGGAGACAGTCCGTCCTTGTGTTTGTACTTTAAAGATTATTTCTATCTAAGACTTCAACATCAGTGAATATGAACATACCCCAGCAGTTGCATGAACTCCTTTCTGTTTTCACTTTAAGACCAGACATCAGAAAATTTCTTATTTTTTAAAAATAATAAGAAGGACAGAGTCCTCTCTCTCTCTGCCTGCCCCCAGCTGCAGTTTATTAAGGTGAGCACACTGTCTGCCCTTGTATAGATTTCCTATTTCTAGTGCTTTTGAAGTTTTTCACAAGTTCAGAGAAGTAAAGAAGTCTCAGCAGGTGAAAGGGAGAACATGACGAGTTCAGTGAAGGATTTTGTCTTTCTTTCAGAACAAATCAAAATGATCCCAGGTTGTGTTTTTGTACCGTACTGCCAAACAATCTGAAGGATTTCTGTCAGCCGAGAATAATTTCTTTAGAGATGTCTTGATCAATAAAAGCTTGTGAAACTGATAAAAACAAAGAAACACAGTGCAGTTTTCCTCCAGTCTAGTAAATGCTCAGGTCGCTGTGACTATGTTGTGAAACTACATAATCATTGTTTACAGTAGCTGTGCTCTATTAAGTGTTGTTGGCGAGCCGCTTGTTATTTAGCTGCAGGGAGGGGGCAGCTGTTTTAATTGAGTGCAGGCAGCGCTAAAGGTGGCAGGTTTGACATTTTATTTGTCAGATGATAATTATTTGCTGAGGTAACGCTTCTTGTTCAGAAGGAGTATTAATAAGGTGAAATTTAAACATAGGTAGGGAGGAATAATAAACATGTATGCAACAACATTTATTTTGCTGCAGAAAAAGCTTGTAAGAGAGCAGGACTTGTTTTGCAAGTATCACTTCCCGAGGCAAGTTCAAGTCAAGAGAGCTAAGTCCCAAATTAAGTTCAGGTCTAAAGCCATATATTATTCAAAACAAGTTATATCTGAGAGGTAATGGCAAAGTCAAGTCCCAAGTTATATCACCGGTAAGTCCAATGTTAGGTCCAACTCATAAACTGTGTTCGAAATCGCTAACCAGTCACAATTCCACAGGTTGGTTTAAGTACCAAGTCAAGTCTCAAATCATGACATGTACGTTCTAAAGCGAGTCTCCAGTTAACACAGTTAAGTTCCCACTTTAAGTCTCAAATAGAGATAGCTAAGTTCAAAGTTAGGACCCAGGTCATGACAGGTAAGTCCCAAGTCAAGTCCCAGGTAGAGAAAGGTTAGTCCCACTTCAAGTCTAAAGTAGAGACAGGTTAGTCCTACTTCAAGTCTCAAGTTAAGACACTTAAGTCCCACTTCAGTCATAAGTAAAGATGGGTAAATTCAAAATCCAGTCTCAAATCAAGACAAGTCAAATCTCAAGTTAAGACAGATAAGTCCCAAATCAAGTCTCAAGTCGAGACAGGAAGTATGCTAGGAGATATCAAATCATTCAAAGTCAAAAGTCCAAGTGACATCAAGTCCCAAGTCAACGTTTTTCTTTCCTCAAGTCTTTTTGGCTTTTTTCAAGTCCAGTCTAAAGTCACCAGATCCTTAACTCGAGTCCATCTCATCCCCAAGTCATGTCCACATCTCTGGCAGGGATTATGTATGTAAGAGGAGCTGCAAATTAACTTCATGGACTGACTTTGTTCACCTTGTACTTTCCACTGGTGGAGTAGCTGGTCTTCCACTTGACGGAGTAGTACCGGACCTCAGACGCCTTCTGGTTCTTGGTCATCGAGTTGTCGGCCCAGGAGACGCGGACCGAGTCCGAGGACAGAGCCACAGCTTGGACCCCCACCGGTGGGATCATGGGAGTGCTGGTGTCTGGCATGGGAGTGGGGTATTTATCAAAGAGGTGGAAGAGGTCATCCTCAGATGGGTCTATGGGGTCTGAGGGGGCGGGGTTAACGGTAACCAGGGTGTTTGGGGATAATTAATGAAATCATTCAGTGTAATGAATGTGGGATAATGAATATTTATATATGCAGACGAGTGTGACACAAGCATTAATTCAGATTAATATAGGTTTGTTATGTGTCCATATACACACAGGTGTAAAAACATAAGAAATACAAGAGATGACATGCAAGTTTGGAAGTGAGATTCAGCAGGCAGCCATGTTGGTTTGAGAGGAGGGAAGAAGGAAATGAGGAGTGGATGGTTGAGGAAGTGAAAAACGGGAGAAGGAAGAGGAGAGAAAAAGACATAGAGTAAGAAGGTGAAAGGCGTTACTTTAAACAGGAAGTGGAGCCTCAGATCCACAGAGGGGAAAGGACGAGACACGGTTAAGAGCTGAAACACAACACCTGAGAGTGTCAGAAACCAGGACGTTTAGAATTAAATTCTTATTGCTTCGATGAGAAGAGTGTTACCAAAAAACTAAAACGTCAGTGTCCTTTAATGTAACAAGAATCCTTCAATATTTATGTGAATCACATGTGTAGGAGACCCGTCCGTGTGGATCCTCGTCTCCAACCAGTCAGAATACAGATGCTGCCTTCACGTGACCTTAGAAATACTGTATTTGTGAGCATGTTTTACGAAACCTTTGCGAATCAAATTATCGAGAACTCAAACATGTAGTTCAACTCCACTGTGAATCCATTTAAAAAGTATAGAATTTGAAATAAAAGACGGTTTCCAACATGCTGCATCTGAACACCTCATAGGATGTATAAACGTGATATCTGAAACCAGAAACTTGAGGCTAAAGAATAACTTGAAGGCAGCAGGACATGAAAACGATGAGCTCGAGTGAGCAGAGATAAAGATATAAACACACACCAGTTGAACTTGGCAACGATGTTTTTCTGGTTCACTGAAAAGTCACCGACATGAATTTCAACCGACTCGTTATTTTTAGTTGAATTTTCGATGAGCAAAAAACGCCTGCAGGGAAGCTGGAGATGATGATTTTTAATGCAGGAAAATCTCTGTGAGGTTTGGTTCTGATAGTTTTACCACTTGTAGCAAAATGTCACTGAAACTGAGGATCGAAAGGGTGAAAAAAATGGAAATAAGAATGCTTATAACTAAATAAAAATCGTAAAACATAATAATGAAAAACATTACCTTATAATGAAAACATAATCAAAACTAAAAATGAACAATTCAATGTAAATATATAGAATAAAAAAGGATACAAATACATCTTATTCCTTTTTTTATGATGTTCCAGTTTCAAAATAATCCCTGTCTGTCTCTCTTTATCGGTTTTCTGAATCTAACATCTATTTCTATCTTAGTGCCTTAACACACACACACACACACACACACACACACACACACACACACACACACACACACACACACACACACACACACACACACACACATGCTCAGACACAGATTTTAGTGTGTAACTGAACAAATCATTCCTAACTCTACAGATACTCTGCTCAGCGTCTTCAGGTTCCATCACCAGCCCTCTGTTAACCGGCTAAATTGGGCTGCAGGTACAAATGAGCTATTTGTTGGTTACCATGTGGGTTTAAACTAACTCTAGCCACTGACCAGTAGTGCCTCTGGTTTAATCCATGTAGTAACCAGCAGCTGTGGCCTAGTTTACCTCACAAAGGCCCCACCTGTAGCCAAAGTCTAGCCTGGTTCCAGACTTCTTGCTGCCCAGATATCAGATCTGTCCAAACAGGTCCAGCTCATTGATGGCTGCTTCCCCAGACAATTAGGGTTCATCAAGCCGGACTAACAATGGGGACGTCATATTTCTACATAGCTAACCAGCTACAGAGCCAAGTAGCTGGTGAAATCACTTAAGTAAGAAAAATGAACAGTAAAACTAAACCAGGCAAACACTTACAGTTTACAGAGTGACGTCCTGCTTCGGCTTTGTTATCATATTGGGACAGAGGCAGTCTATGAGCATTTTTATAAGGGCCAGGAGAGGAACACCATCTCTATGTGACAGTAAATTAAGTGAAAGCCCTATTTTCCATGTAAAAATACTAATAAATATTGTTTAATGACTCTAGAGCTATGTTTGCCAAGTTTTCCAACAGCACTTAAATGCATCGTACACTTGGGGATCGGAAGCTGCGTGGATTCTAAAAAACTCCAAACACAAATGTGACCCAATTCGCACAGGTTGTCATGGCCATGTCTCTGGTTATTCCTTGTGTTTCATGTGTTTTCCCTTGCCCTGGTGTCTTCTGTGCTCCCTTGTTTGTTTATCTCTGTGTGTGTGTCTGTGAGGTGGGTGTGTCACCCCTCTCACTCTCCCCAGCCCCCACTCTCTCACCACACTCTTCCCTCACTCACCTAATCACCTCATCAGCCAAGCATACTCACCTGCTCCAAGCCACACACCTGCCTTCAATCTACTCATCAACTCTGCAGTATTTAAACACCAGTCTCACACACACTCACTGCCAGATCGTTCTCCGCATTATGCCAGACCTTCCAGCGTTATTCCCCGGACTGATTTCCCGTTGCCGACCCTGCCTGTCTACGACTCAGCCTTCTGTCCCCGACCCCGAGTTTAGCCTCCGCTTCCTCTGATTTCCGTCTGCCTGATCCCCTGCCTGTTTCCCTCTGTGAGTCATATCCTGCCTGTCTGTATGCTGAGTTCTCCGCTTTAAATAAAGCTCCAGAACTTTATCCGTCTCCTGGTCGTTCTGCTTTTGGGTCCACATCACATCCCGTGACACATATTTAACAACTTGTGAATAATTATGTTAAAAATAAGAGAGAGCAAATATTATTAAATGTAATACCTTTTTTGGCAAATTGGAAAATAATCTGTAGAATACTGACATGTATTTCAGTTGGGTTGTAATTATGAGTCAAATTATTTTACATTTGTTCAAATTAGTTGGTATTTTTGAATTGGAAAAATGCACTTGTGAACAGCATTTAAGACATTTCAGAGGTGGTTTTAGAAATTCTGTTTTAACTATTGGCTTCCAACATGTTTGATCATCCGTCCACAGAGGAGTTTCTGAAAACGTTGGCAGGCATTTTTATTTCTGTCTGTCTGGATGGACTTTAGTCACCGCGATTATGGAAAGGCAAAAGGCTTTAAACGCCTCTATTTTCACAGGGTTTATTTTAAGAACGACACTTTTTGCAGCATTTTTAACCAAGAAAGCGCAGCTTTTTCGAAGCTCTTTCAGGAACTTTAGAACCGTGCTTTTCTACAGCGTTTTTCCTGAGGGTAATGAGCTCCTCCTTCTGTTTTGACTATTTCATTCTCGGAATGCTGTTCAATTCACATAAACATCATAGATCACATAATAACTAACTAAGTACTAATGGAAGCAAGTAAACTTGGGCTTACTGGCTATGCAAAACAGAATAAGGGGCTCATTACCATAAGGAATAACGCAGCAAAAGAGTGCATTTTAACACATCGTGTGAAAATAGAGGCGTTTATTGGCACTTTCAGCTTTCCATACATGATAGCTTCGCAAATATAAGCAAAGATGCCGTGATAACACTTTACAGATGTGTAGTTGGGATCAAATGAAGGTCGAGTTTGATGATGGGCGTGGTCTGAGCGAGGGCGTTGGATGTAAGAGGGGTAGGAAGTGTGGCCCAATGGGCGCAGGATGGCCTCTACTTTTTACTCTGATTCTCAGATTTACACCACTCGAATGTCAAACTTATCCTGCTCTTGACTCTCTGTGTGAGTTTACGTGAAGGCGACATCCGTCTGGGAGATGAAGGAGGCTCGTCCTGTTGTGTCTGCAGTCTAAACGAGACCACTGAGAGAATCAACACTGACATCTAATGTGCTGCTGCTGAAGAGAGATGTACAGCTGCAGGCCAACACAGAGAGACGGAGAGAGAGAGAGGGATTGATGAAAGAGGTGTTTGGAGCTGCGGGGCGAGCTGCAGCAGGCGATGTCGTGGTTAAACTGGTCGTCCAGCATCACAATAAAGCTCTGGTCAGGACAGAATACTGATGAGGAGGCACTCCTCCCTCCACTCTCTCCTCCATACATCCCTTTTTTCTTTACTCTCTACATCCCTCCTCCGTCTGCTCGCTATACTTCATCCTTTCCACATTTTCTGCACTCCTTCTTTCCTTTTCCCTCTCTCCCGTCCTCCCTCTCTTACTCCTTCCTTTCCTACTACCTCAATCCTGTCCTCGGTCTTGCCTTCATTCCTCTTCCTTTTCCCTCCATTACTTATCCCCCACACTTCCTCTCTGCCTCGCTTCCTCTTTTCTCCCTCCCTCCATCCTTTCATATTGCTCTTATCCCCCCCGTCTCCCTCCCTCTCCCTCTCTGCGGTCCTCCGGTTCTTGATTAAATGGCGCCGTGGCGGTTGGTTGAGGATCAGTTCTGTCTCTGCAGTGTGTGGGCGGCGAGGCGAGGGACGAGGCAGTATATTAACGAGGATCCCACCGTTAACGAGACGTTTTTTAAACCTCTCGTAAAAAACTCTCCTGCAGCCTGCCAGAATAAAGTGACGGAGAATTCAGCTTGTCCCGGCGTGTGTGTGTGTGTGTGTGTGTGTGTGTGTGTGTGTGTGTGCGTGTGTGTGTGTGTGTGTGTGTGTGTGTGACTGTTGACTGATGACCTTGTCAGAACAGTAATGGGTTTAGTTTCTGTCTCAGCCCTCAGGGTCTCAGCATATCAACTCCTGACTGTCACACTACAACTCCATGTGAGACGGTATATCTCTACAGAACTCCATGTGAGATGTTATATCTCTACAGAACTCCATGTGAGACGGTATATCTCTATAGAACTCCATGTGATAATATGCTGTATATAACTTTTTAATGATTTGACAAGTTTCTAAAGAACTCCAGATGCGTTTCCCTATCTCTTTATAATTCCAGATGTCTAAATGTGTCTCTATAAAAATGCAGATGTGTATATGTGTTTCCAAAGAACTCCAGATGTAGTCATATATATGTATAGAACTCATAACTGTATAGTCATAAATTACTCCAGATGTGTCTACATATCAATTAAGAATTCCATATATTTATGTCTTTCTAAAGAACTCCAGATATGTCTATTCCAGATGTGTCTTTGTATCTCTATATAACTCCAGATGTGTCTACTTATCTCTTAAGAATCCCAGATGTTTGTTTGTATTTTTGAAGAACTTCAGATGTGTACACCTGTATCAAGGACTCCATATGTGTCCACATATCTTTTAAGAATTCCAGATGTGTATTTTTCTTTCTTAAGAACTCCAGATGTGTCTACATGTCTAGAGAACCCAAGATGTGTCTAAGTATCTCTTTTAAATTCCAGATGTTTAAATGTATTTTTAAAGAACTCCAGATGCGTCATATGTGTATCTATAAGTATAGAATACCAAAACTATTATGTGTCTACAGAACTCCAAATGTGTCCATGTGTCTCTCTACAATTCCAGATGTGTAAAGGTTTTTTCTACTTAGTGGGGAAGATGTTATCCTAGACGATCCAATCATCTATCCCGCCCCAGGACAGATGTATCATCTGTAGAACACTGAGCTAACCAGGAAATCAATGTACTTTTTTAAAGTGGAATTAAATTAATGAACTTCTTTTAAATCGCTCCATCAAATAAGGAAGAACAATTTAGGAGCCCCCTATCAGACAGAATTATTATTCAAAGAAGATAACTTTTTTTTTTTATCTCTGAATATGTCTGGAGGGGAATCTTTTCAAGTAGACTCAGCCAGCAGCAGAACTTTTATCCAGCTGATACGTGTAGTGTGGTTCCTTTGCTGCTCCGTGTAAACATGGGACGATACAAGCTGTTTCTTTATAAAGTGTGTGCGTGTGTGTGCGTGCGCGCGCGCGTGGCTAAAGAGACCAATGTGTTGTACTCCCTCTCTACATCCCCTGCCTCTCCTTCTGTCTCCTCCTCTCTATTATCATGCTGTCATTCCCTCCTCTTCCCATGAGCTATCATTAAGGTCCATCAAATCTCTTCCTCTCTCTTTGGTGCCCCCCTCCTGCTGTTTCTCTCTTTCTAGGATCCATACCCGACCTTCATCTCCCCTCTCTCGCTCTTCATCCCTCCTCCCTTCTCATTTTAAGAAAACTCGATCAAAGACAACACGAGTCAGTTAAAGAAAATCTTTTGTTGAAAAGTTTCTAATAACGTCCCGTAATGAAGCTTGAGAAACTGCAGCCTCCACCACCGTGACTATCATAACATCACGAGGGTCAGAAGAAAACCTCAGAAACGTGGCATATTTATGAGCGTAATAAAGGATTTATGTCCGCCACGGGCTGCATGGGTGAGCAGAGGAGGGCCAGCTGTTTAATTTATAAGACCAAACTTGGCTGAGAGTTGGATGTGTTTCATTTATCTCACTTCTGCAGCCCATAGTCTGCACGAAAAGCTAATGAGACTCTGACTCGCAGACACACAAACGTACCTGGGTGTGAGCCGTCACAAAGACCGCATAGCTAGTTCATACATGTTACACACACACACACACACACACACACACACACGGCTGTGACAGACTTTTTACTCCGGGTGAATATTTCAGGACTCTGCTGTTTGATTCAGTTTCAGGCCCAAGTGGCTGACTGTCTCTTTAAAATTGTTTCTCCTGAATGAACTACAAGTACAAACTTCCTCATAAATATCAATCAAACAGCTGGGTGAGAAAGCAGATCATGTCCACGAAAACCAAGACATCTAGTCTATATTGATGAAACCAGCTGCTTCTCCAGCTACATTCACTATTAACGCTGTTACTTAATGCTGCTGATGCCACTATTCTACTACTTATGCTGCTAGTATAGCTAGTATAGCTATATATATGTATATATATATATATATATATATATATATATATATATATATTAGATTTATATACACACATAAATAAATATTGTTACGTCTCATTATGAAAATATGAGAATTAAAAATGTTCTGTATATACATGAATGATATTCCTGCTTACATTCAGTTGTGCTTGTTTACCACTTATTCACATTACTTTTGTTTCATATTTAATGCATGTTTATGCTTTATCCTTCCCTACGAGCTTGTGATCAACACTTTCACGCTGGTCCAGTTGACTTTGAGTCTTTTTAGACTAAGATGGAGTGGACCAGTGGCTGATGTCTCCTCTCTTTTGATTGCACAAGACTGGATTGTACACAGACCACACAGAGGGTCAGCATTAGTTTACAAACAGATATATTCAGATAAACGGAAACTTGAGCAGGTTCAATGCACACCATTGCATAGCTGCAATACAACACATGAGGAAGTATTACAATTCGGCTTTGCAAATGATAGTAAAGTGATTAGTGTTAGTATTGATACTTCTATTGATGTACTATAATATGACCCTGTTTACACTTGGTTTTAAAAATGTATTTTGGGCAACCTGATCACGAGTAGACAGCTCTAAAAACCTATGTAAACTACCGCCAAGATGCATCTGATCTGATCATTCAAACCACTTTAAGGTGGTCTTGGACTTATGTGACCACATATGTTTTATAGTCTAAATGCTAATGCGTCCTGATCCGTCCCGATGACTGAAAATATGCCATCAAAGCCTCCTTTGTTCCTTCTTTTTTTCTTATCTCCAGCTGGTTCTAAAATCATGTAACCTGGCTTTGTCTACGACCATGGCAAATTAGTTTGCCTGGAACATGCCAAGGAAAAGCCCCAATCTGTATTGTTTTCATTTCTTCTTCTTTTAATTTGCGGGACACCAGGCACAGGAAGTGCATCGCTTCCTCCAGACAACAACACACTTGGTCTTTGCTGACAGAAGTGAGACGCGTCCAGATTGTCATTGGAGACACATGTGGAGACGCATTCTAATGCCAGGTGTTAACAGGACTAATATTATACTACTGTCACTACTACTAATAGCAGTACTGTCACGTCATCATCATACCCACAGCAGTGACAGCACATTGCACTCTTATTTTTGACATAATCAACTGACTGATACGTAACCTGTTCTCATATCTAAAACTTATATATCACATTGCGTTTGAATGCATGACCAGTGTGCTGTAAACACAGGATTACTGTAATTATCAGTGTGTGTGATTGTACCTGTCAGGGATCGAGTAACAGCGCTCTCATACAGAGGGACGCCCTCGCCGGCGTTATTGAACGCCTTCAGGGAAATCACGTAGTGCGAGCTCGGCTCTGTGAGAGAGAGAAACATGGAGACAGAGACAGAGAGAGAGAGAGAGAGAGAGAGAAAGGCACAAAGTGTAATTTTAAATGGCATTCAGCAAATAAAACATAATACATAATCCTTTTAAAATATAACTTTTGAGATAATTACATTTTTTTCACCTTGCATACACTTAATCAGGGCAAAAAGGTTAACCCAGTTTTACTTTCAATTTACTATCATAATGCAGGGCTTCATTTCTCATATCAGCAATATTAAAACCTTATAATAATTATTTCACAATACATCTGTAGTGTCTTTGTTCTGTCTGGCTCTGCTTGTTACATAACTTAATGTCAGAAAGTCCACTAAGGGCGGTTGTTATTTATTTACACTAGTTCTGTTGTTACATTATTATTTTAACACAGAACACAATCTTTTTTTCTAACTTTAACATTAAGCAGCTTTGTTGCCTAAACCTTTCCCATCAATTAACAACGTTAACCATGTGGCATCGTGCGTTTCTGCAAACGTGTTACTAGGCTGATATGAAATATATTCATGAAATTTTTTGAGATCATTTGCTTTCTCTGGCTATCCCTATAACACTGCTAGAACCGCATGGCCCCCAAAATACATTGTTTTCCTGTGGTACTGTTTGAGTTTTTCTAGCGTTTTTTAGAAGCGGAAAAAGCAGGAGGCAGGTTTTACTACTAGTTAGCTGTACGGAGTATGTGGGAGGGAAGGTCATGTTGTGATAGTTCCATGTAGGCTATATTGATCCAGGGAGTGAGGGAGTGAGGGAGAGAGAGCATGAACCATTTTCCTTTAATCACATGTAATCTGTTGTCTGACCTGCTTTGCCAAGCTGTTTTTGAAGCTGCAGCGCCTATAGCGACCCGTCTTGGTGGGATCAGACCTTTATAGGTTTGTGCTCTTCGGTATTCTACACTCTTCACAATTTAAATGTTAAAGTGGGAAAAAAATTAAAGAACGTCAATGGTTAACCAAGTTTTATTTTGCCTTTAATATGATAATGTGGGCTTCATTTCTCTTATCAGCCATTTTAAAAACATTCAATCCTCTGAACCCCAGGCAGTTTCGTTGCGTTTTTTTGCTCATCACATTTTTCTCTCTGTGGCATTCTTTTTCACTGCAATATAAAAGTCCTGCACCTCTTTGGAAAAAGCACAACCATAGCTTAAAAGTACAGATAATTCAAAAATGTCTTTTGTGCAAAATAATAGAGTAACCTTGCCATAAATAACAGAAGAGAAAAAATAAATAAAATTTCTTTGATAACTTATTTTACAAATATTAGTTCAATGAATGTAGCTTCACAAATACGGCCTCTTATACGGCCTCTCCTCTCCTCTCTGCTCTGTGTTCAGCAGCCTGCAGTTCAGTTTAAGTTTTACAGGTTGTCAATCATGGCTTCCTACTTGTGCTGAGGAGCTCAGAATTTAATGTTATTTACAGGATTTGGTTACTTCAAACTTTTTATTCGGGGCAAGATTTTAAATGAGACATGTAGAATTAAATGTTTTTGATGAAAAATCCCAATTTGGAGCTTTATTTTGTTGTAGTTTTGGCAATTGTTTAAAGAAAACAAGCTTTTTAATCCCGACGGTGGGTTTTAGGGTTTAGAGGGTATATCTGTTTTACAATATATCTGTAGTGTTTTTGTATTTGCTGGTTAACAAACATTAGATTCAGAATTTCCCACCAAACTGTTTTTAAAAAATTTGTCCACGAACCCATAGCTAAATCCTGGGAAATAACTTGGTTGAGGTTTAACGACTTGAGTCGTCCCTCCAGGTTTTTCAGGAAGTGACTTTCTTCCCTCAGTTCTAATCTGTCAGATGAAGACACAATGTTCGTGGATGTATGAAACCGATCACCATGCCAACACTCGTCGCACTCAACGTGACGATGCTGCATGTTCACTCCGTGTATCGTCAAACCCCTCGCATCAGTTAAACAAACGCGCCCACTCCGCTCCCCAGACGCCTCGCTGCATGAATTAATGATCGCCATGAATTATAAATGTCGTGTACATATGTGCGCTTGCTTCCGTGTGTGAATGCAACACAGCGTCTAGATTTTATTTTTCCATTACTGCCCCATTATGAGACCTGAGACGGGAAATTCCACCCGAGTATGAAAATAACCCTATTTGTTATTGTCTTCTTTGGCATGCAGATTGCTTGTTGCGGTCGCTGGGGAGGATGTTTTTCTCTCGCTCGTCCCTTCACAATTAGATTTCCTCCTCAAGCTGCTTTCTTATTACATTTCTTTGAATTATTGATGGTAATTAAATGGGGATTTCATCATCACAATGAATTACTTGAACAGGGAGGCGCTGAGTCAATATTGGCATTTTGTCTGCAGGAGCAGCTGTATTTATGGGGAAATATGAAATATAAGTACAGTTTGAGACGTGAATTCATGCAATCAAGTTTTATTTTGGTGCTAATGAGACAGGATGTAAGAAATACGTTTTTTACCTAACCTACTTAACCTAACCAAGTATTTCACAATATTTTACTTACCTAACTAAGCAATAAACCAGGTAGTTTTGGTGCATTACAAAATTGTTTCCTGTGAAGATGAGAGTTTATTTTGAAAAGACCTTATGCGTGTAACAAGCAGAAATCAATAGGTGTTGATGGACTTTCGTAGGAAAACGTACTAAAAATTAGAATGAACTTTTCATAAGATATAATACAAACTGTTGTACGAGGATACGTTGAGTACAGTCCACTGAAATAAGTCACAACCAAGTTGCATAACATTTTCTCCCAAATGCTATTTGTTCCCCCCCCAAAAAATATACAGCAGCAGATCTGTTGAATAGTTCATGGTCTATGTTTATGGCGTTTAAATGTTTCTAATAAGGCTTGATGGAAAACTTTTTTGTCTGAGTGTTTTTCTTAGCACAAAATATGGAAGCACCACTGTTTCTGCTTCCTCCCCCGTCGCCTCCCACCCCGTCCTCACCCAGGTTTTCTATGGAGTAGTATCTCTGCTTGCTGTCCACTCGGACCGTCTCGGCATAGGGGCTTCCCACCCCGTAGCCGATGATGTAGCCTCGGACCAGGATGTTGGGGCTGAGGGGCGGAGTCCAGGACATGATGATGCTGTTGGGTAGCGGTCTGACGTGCAGGGAGCTGGGCTGATCTGGAACCTGACTCTCTGCAGAAACACACACACAATGAATGATCAGAACTCAGTGTCTCCATAGAGCCGGCTAAAGCTCTAAAGCTCACCCTGTTAGCCGCAGCAGTAGCAGCCGTTGCTAACAGATGCTAACCCTGTTAGCTGTGTATTAAAGGCCTAATAAGCCCTGACACTTTGTGTTATTTCACCATCAGATTGGATCAGATTAGCGGGCTCTCTTTCCCCGGGGGGGAGACGCTTCATATCACTTCATTGAGTGATAATCCATTGAAATTAGATTTCCGTCTCCCTCTGTCCCGGCCTGGAAACACAGTTAGCATGGATGTGTTTTGTTTTTTTCTCCATCTCAGCTGCTTCTTGCTGACCAGAACATCCTCCTCCTGAGATTCAGCCTGAGGTCAACTCTTCTAATGATCAAAGAGCTGCCAGCTCCTTTGCTCGGCTGGTTTTCTTTCTTCCTTGTCATTCACATCTTTTTCTTTATTTATAAGCACTCATGAATATTCATAATGATTTATAACAATACTTATAACACATTATTTAGCGTTTTATAAGGTCAATCATCATTATCTGTATCATCCTATTGTTGCAACACATTATACTATTTTTTAGGATGCATTATAGTCCCTGTTATAATGCATTATAATGTTGTGTTATCAAGTAAAAAAGAAATTATCATTAAAGAACAACATAAAAAAACGTTGTAAAATACATTTTCAATTTGAGCAAACAATGACCACATTATAAAATAATATTATTTATAAATACAAAAAGATTTAGTGAGTGACCAGTAATTATCAAGTGTCATGCTACTTGACATTATAAGTCATTTTACAATGCTTTATAATGTTTTACATTATTGTTATAAAGCATAATGTAAAATTATGAGTGGTTATAACTAGAATTATACAGTGCTATACGAAGATTATGATGCACAATAACTATGTTTTTATGCATTTTAGACATGGGCATCATAGAAAGTGTTTGACTTTTTAATGAAAACTTATAAGATATTTTTTCTGTAACAGTAGAATGCATTGTTACCATCCTCTACTCAGCAATAACAATCAGTATACAAACATTTAATAAAATGATTAAGGATACATATTTCATATTATTACAACTTTGTTTACTAAATTGCTGTTTATTTTCTAATACAGCTGCCTCCACTCCTGCTGCTGACAGGAAGAGTTATAGTTATGTCATATACATTAATAAACACTTACTCCACTTAATGTTTATGTCTTTATGTTTCACACTATCAACAAAATCCAGGGACTTATTCTTAATAGCTTATACACCACTAGGCGGTGTGGTGGGCATTTTCTTTTTAAGAGGAGAGGGAGAAAGAGTTTCTGTTCTTCCACTAGAGGCCAAAAGCAAAGATGGGAAAACCTGTGACTGTCTGTTTGCTATAGAAACGGAATACATTTTTTTGTGGGTTTCTGAAAACATTCAAAATGTTTTGTATCATTGCTTTGTAACTGCACCTTATCTGTGATAATACCCTGTGATCTTATCAACCTATTAGTACATGTTTATAGCTCATACATACTGAACAGGGGAGTTTAAGTTAAGTCTTTCCTGTTTTTTTTAACGTCTCTCGTAAGCTTTGTCTTTTTTTATGATACACAGGAAATCTCATGGAATTGCTTCTATTCATTATCATACTTTGACAGTATCTTGAGAAATACCTTACTTTTCCTATCTTTTCCTCTCCTCCACCTCCCCCTTCTACTTCCGACCTTCTCATCCCTCCTGCCCCCTCCTCCCCTGAGGTGAATAATTCCTCCATCTATCCATCTTAGGTGGTTAAATATTCATGTGTGTGTCGGGACAGTGGAAGTATTTACATGCTGTTGTACATATCACTGCTTTCCCACTCTCCCTCCGTCTCTGTTCTTACCATCCAGGTCGTTCTCCGGAGTCTCAGCGTTGTACCAGTCACTGGCCGGACCTGTTCCATTGGCTGTCATGGCTGCTACCTGGAAACTGTACTGACTGCCTTTCTCTAGACCTGGAGAGAGAGAGAGAAAGAGAGAGAGAGAGGGAGAGAGAGAGAGAGCATGCTATTAAAACTGACATTTAGGTACCTTAAAGTGTCAACCTTGATTTTTTTTTTCCACAGCTGTGACTGAGCTTTAGAATGTTGAGAGATGCGAGTTGCACAGTTGGAAGTTAATACAGCTGTCAAGGGTTCCTGCAGTGAACACGCGCACGGGTCATTTTGTAAATTGTTTCTTTTCATTCTCAAAAAAATCCCATCCAGGCAAGCACTTTGTTCCTCAGTATAGTGGAGGAGTAGCGTCAAATGTACATTCATGTGTAAACATGTAAATGTTCTGTTAGCAGGTTATTTGGCCATGCCAGTTGCATGTCATGTGTCCACAGAAGGGACATCTCACAAAGGAGTTAACGGCACACACTCTGACATTACAAGACAAAAACTCTTCACCCTGGTTAGAGTTTTACAAAAGCTCTGTTTTCAGTGACCTAAAATCCAGTTTGGGTGTGGATGAAAGCTCAAATCGCATAGAAAAAGCTAGAAAAATACCTGTCAGGGGACTGACAGTTGGAACACTTAAAGGCTTAGATGGACATGAAACTCCTCTGGCTGTTTTATTAGAACAAAATATTAACAACTGTGTTGGTAAAAAAAAAAAAGAACGTCAAAGGAACAAGCCTGTGGACATGAAAACTGCAGATGGGAGCTACAACTCCCTCAGTGGATTTCATTAACGAACATCCAAATAATCACAGAGCTTACAATTCTTTCATGCTCGCACTAACCGTGGGCTGGAGATTACACATGAGAGACCAGATAAAAAATTCAGCAGTTAAACTTAGTTCACTGTCAGATTCTGGATCAGTTTGGGGCAGAGGTGGGACCAAGTTATTGTTTTGTAAGTCAAGCAAGTCCAAAGTCATGATGGGCCAGTCCAGATTCAAGATGGGCAAGTCCCAAAGTCAAAACAGGCAAGTTTCTTTAACTCATTTCATATAAGAAAAACATCTATATACAGTATATTCTTCCTAGGTGATAAAGGGATGTCTAAAAGACACCAAAAGATACATGTTTAAAAAAAAAAACATTGGGTGTGTTGTAGAATATAGTTCTATGGCCACTACTAGGATACACTGAGTTCCTCTCTCCTCTTCTCTCCCTCCATCTTTATGTATTCATGTCCTATTTATGCACATTACTGACTTTGCTTCTTCCCCGGAGTCCTTGTGCTTTCTCGCTTCGCAGGTTTCCATGAATCGTGGTTATATCTGGACCGTGGTCGTGCCTCCTGCTGTGGCCCGGCTGACACCCACTGCTACTTCGATTATTATTATTAGTCACATTACTATTACTATATCATTATTATAATTCTACTATAGTCATTGCTGCTGTTATTATAAGTAGTCTTAATTGTTTCCTTCGTTACTCTGCTAACTACTCTGATTATATAAATCATTTATGTCATTTACATTGAATGTGTTGTAACTCTGTTATGTTGTTCATTCTGTATGCTGTATCTATTACATTTCTGTAATAGTTTTTCCTGTGCTGATGTGAGGGTTCCGGGACAGAGGATGTCGCAGATTGTAAAGCCCTCTGAGGCAAATTTGTAATTTGTGATTTTGGGCTATACAAAATAAACTGAATTGAATTGAATTACTACAATACTACTCTATGGAGGAATAATCTGTGTGTGTTTGTGTGTGTGTGTGTGTGTGTGTGTTTGTGTGTGTGTCTCCAAGCCATCAATGGACACAGAATCATCTGTTTGCATATCAACACTCCTTCCTGCTCCACCACTTGTTAGTTCATGAAAAGAAAGTAGAGGAAGTCTTGTTTTCCATCTAAGTCTCATCAACAAGGTTTCTCCAAAAACACCAGAGCAGTGCACGACCAATACTTACAGTTGTGGCTATTCATCGCACCCATAGCATTTTTTCCAATTTATTCACGGTTCTCTCCTGCAACTTGATTGGACGCTGTCTGATTTGTTCAAACAATTTGGATCAGGGGAGTTAAGTGTCTCCTCACTGAACCCACAAACATGGAGTTCTATTGTTGGTGCTAAATTAACAAGCTTGAAGGCAAACAAACAGATGAGTTTAATTGGAAATGTTACTACACCTGTCCCTTCTGAGTCTACTGTGCAGTGTAAATTAAAGTGTTAATAAAGGTTTGTCCTTTAGTCTTCTCAGCTACAATTTGTCATGTTATTTTATTGAAATTCAGTTTGTTTTTCTGAGACAGTAAAAAGCAATGATTATTACTGACAGCCAAGCTTGCAGCGGCAGATCACATTCAACACACACACACACACACACACACACACACACACACACACACACACACACACACACACACACACACACACACACACACACACACACACACACACACACACACAACAAACACAAACACCTGCCACTGGGGAATGAGTTGCTGCACGGATGGACGGATGAAGATAACCATCAGTGGAAAATAATGAAAAGGGAGATCAGTTTCATTCAAATCCTGCAAACCTCAAATTGAAATAATAGCTGGTGGCAGTTTGAATGCTGATACACACACACACACACACACACACACACACACACACACACACACACACACACACACACACACACACACACACACACACACACTGATTCAGATTTAAACCCATGCAAATGCAGTTTTCAAAAAAGACAAAACAGACACAAGCTGACACAAGTCCAGTTGTTTGGAGGGAAAAAAATCAATTCATATATGGATCCATTTTAATAAATAAAATACATTTTAAAAACAGTTTTTTTTCTCCTACAAAATGATAAAAAAAATTGAATATTTTATGTGAAAGAAATCGTCTACCAAGAGCGCATTGGATGCACCGCATGACGGTGGTCACGCAACGTGGTTTTCATTGATTAAAAATGAAATGTAACGTTAGGTCAAGCAACAAAGAATAATTCAACATCAACTGTAATGATGTCAGAAGACTCGTCTACAGAGAGACACCATGTCCTAACAGTTAGTGTTATGTTACATTGTGTAAGCACACCAAGTATCTATCAGCCAAATGCTTGCTATCAGAATGGAGATTTTAAAGAGGGGTGAGTAGTACTTTTTGTTGTCTGTACTTTTAAACAAAAAACAAAAAGTTAAATATTGTGATAATTACTGGGAATGACAAACAGTATAGCCAACAGCATTATCCCTTCAGCGAGCTGACACCTTAATAAGGTTTTTGTAGTGAAATGGTTATTGTATGGATAACTCCTCATTCCAATTCTACCAATTAGCAGTTAATTGTCCATGCAGGCATTCAAAGCGAGTCACAGCTATACATAGAAACATGTTGGCTAACAGAAGTTCAGCTCAAAAAACTACACGCTGCACGATGCTGCGTTAATAGTGGCCAGTTAGGAAGACAATCCATTCCATCCATCCATTTTCCGTAACCTGCTTATCCAGTTAAGGGTCGCAGGGGTGCTGGAGCCGATCTCAGCTGTCAATGGGCGAAGGCAGGGTTCACCCTGGACAGGTCGCCAGTCTGTCGCAGAGCTGACATATAGAGACAGACAACCATTCACACTCACATCCACACCTACGGGCAATTTAGAGTCTTCAATGCACCTTAGCTGCATGTCTTTGGACTGTGGGAGGAAGCCGGAGAACCCGGAGAGAACCCACGCTGACACGGGGGGGAACATGCAAACTCCTCACAGAAGGTTGTCCAGCCCGGGAATTGAACCCGGGCCCCTCTTGCTGTGAGGCGACAGTGCTAACTACTACACCACCGTGCAGCCCAGGAAGACAATGCCAGGGTCAAAATGCGTATGATTTGATGAAAACCACAACGACTTTTCTTTTTAATTGGCATGCTTCTGAGAAATAAAAGCCTACCAATTTAACTATATAACTAGAACTTGAAGTTGTTATTTTAGTTCAGTTTCTCTAAGTTTTAAGAAATAAATCCCACCTGTAAACAGGAACCAGAAGTTGTTGGGTTCGATGGCCTCTTGGTCTCCACGGCGACCGGTCTTCCTGTATTTGATCTTGTAGGCGGAGATGATGCCATTCTGGGCGCTTCGCGGAGGCGGCTGCCATGACACCTTGATGCTCTGAAAGACAGTGAGGACAGGAAACAATAAGTAAACCCATTGAGCTGCAAAACATCCTGCACACGGATAGATTATGAGACAATCGGCCCCTAGACAGAAAGAGACACAAAACACTTCCTTAGTGGTCGAAGTTGTTTTGCTTCCCTTTGAAGTCATTGTGCATTGTAGTAGTTTAACCTTTCTTTGTGGTCATTTTGAGTGTCTTTGTTGTTGTTTTGTGTCTCTTTATAGTTGCTTTACTTCTCTTTGTGTCATTTTGAGATGCTTTATGTGTTGAACGCCCATCAACATGAAGTCTGGTACGAACAATATATAGACATGCAGAGGGACAGATAACGAGAATTTATGATTGCCCATATCATAAATATATTTGTCCTATTTCAATATAACATTTCAAACAAAACAACAAGAAAGAATGTATTCTTTCTGTTGTTAAACCCTCATCAATTGTACAATCCAGATTATGATGTTTACAATGATACTACAGCCATGCATACGCCCAATAGGGATTTCAAATGTCGACCACCTGTTATCACAATGTGTCACGACCAGAATGCAGCATTATGTTTGAGCGTGTTTGTGTTTTTTATCACAGCAAGGTGTGAAGAGTGACTGTGAATCTGAGCAGCGTTCAGCAGAGAGGCCCGTCTCATCGTCTGTCGCTGAGCTGCTGTCTATCTGGTCACATTGAATTGTTCTAGAAAGAATGCTGTGGTAGTTTGAGTTTCACTGCTTGTTTGTGAGTGTGTCATATATATACTGTCTGTAGGTGTATCTGTGTGCATTTGTTTGTGTTTGTGTGTGTGTTGCATGAATTTTAATTGCTTTATTTGCATGTTAACAACCCACCTCTGACACACACACACACACACACACACACACACACACACACACACACACACACTCACACACACAGCAGATGTTTGCTCGGCCCCCAGTGTGCTCTGCTCTGTGAGGCAGCTGCCATCAACCATTCTGCTGATATACTCAGTGTGACCCTCTACGTGCTTGCATGTTTCTGTGTGTGTGTATGTGTGTGTGTGTATGTTAGGTGGACATTAATGAAGATTAATTAATTAGAAAAGTCTACCTCTACCTCTCTCTTTTCTGCCTCATCATGTGTTACCTCTTTTAAAGCTCCTCCTGCTAGCTGCGTAGATTTATTTCTACTACTCCTCCTCAGACTTTTCCTACAACTACTACTAATAGAAATTACAACTCAATTCCGATTAACATCAATCATCAATATAGAAATGTGGGGGCGCTGTAACAAAATCAGTTTGGTAGATGAAATAATCTGAGTCTAATCTAATCTCTGGTGCATGATTGGAGCTCCAAATTAAATAGCCACTGTAAGAATTGCAGGTCATGTGACGCCTACTCTCCCCAAAAAACTATTTTTAACAGTACAATATCAGTGTATATAAAATTAACTGCTGTTTCCCAAACATCACAAACTGCCTCACGTGACTTTGTTCTATATCTGTTATTGATCTCAGTGTCATTCATGTGCATGTCTAGTCAGCAGTTTAGCCGGGACTTTAGCAAGGACTCCTGCTCTATGGGCCCCAGAATGAGGACCTTTATAACCAATAGTAGCACTATTGAGCAATGTTTTTTTAAGAGTGGGCCCCTGTGTTGTTAGAACAGTCAGAGACAGTACAGAGAGGAGACAGCGGAGTCAGTTTCCTGTTCGATTTTACTACTGCCCCTGAAGTGTCCCTTGAGGAGACAAGCATCAGGTCCTGAGTCCATTAACTGAAGAGGGAGACGTGAACACAAATTGTGACCGATTCTTTTCCCCCGTAGTCTTCAAAGTACATTTGGACCCATTTTTCTAAAGCCATTTATGTTCGGAACGTTTTGACAATTAAATGTCATTTTTCAGACGGGCAGATCAGGAAGAAAATTTACTTTATTCTCTGTCTCTGCAACAGACTCACCAAGATCTGGCAACTTACATTGACAAACACTAGCTAACTAAGTTCAGCAATGCTAAAAATGTCTGTTAGCTGTGTAAATATCTATTGTTAGCTAGAGACGAACATAAAAACAAAATGTAAATATAATTCAATCTGCTTTCAATTATCCACACAACGTTCACAACAATTTCAAACGAGGTGCAAGGGATAGGGGGAGAGGTGCACACGCAATGACCACGCCCTCTTAGGAAACAGGAAGTGTATACTATCTAAATACATTGGTGGAGCTTGTAATGTGTCACCTTTTGTAATAGAGTATCTTTGGAAACAGTATGTCAATACAAACAAGGTCGCCCATGCACAGTTTTGATTAACATTATGCGAATGTTAATGATGTGCCAACTAAGGGGAAGAAGAAGAAGACAGCAAGCAAGCAAACATGGCTGGTTTCAAATACGTTTTGTCTAAAATTCTCTTTGCAAATGTTTCATGGGGATGGAAATTAATTTAGTCGGCCTCAAGGAAACACATTTTGTGAAAGATATTTAATGAAAACTTTAAAAACCCTCTGCAGGTCAACTTTAAAACATGCATGCCTGCCAGCCAATCAGAAACCCGTTCCTGTTGTTGTGGTATAATTTTCACAAACAGCGTGAATTGAAGTGGATCGCCATTATACACAAAACACGCACCGTTTAGAACCAGGCGGCCACTTATACACGGGCAGATTGTATCACACACATTCACACATCCCTTATTTGTGTCACATTAACACACACACACACACACACACACACACACACACACACACACACACACACACACACACACACACACACACACACACACACACACACAGAGTGATGGTGTGTGTATCACTCCATCAGCTGTGGTGTAAGTCATCGGGCCAACGAGCAGTTTAAATATTCAGCCAGTGTTACTGTGACAACAGCCACGGAGGAATTCATTAACATTTAGCTGCACCTGTTCCCTCTGCTGCTCCTCATCCTGCTAATTGATTACAGCAGAACTGATTACTGAGGGGGAGGGGGGAGATGAGAGAAGAGGAGAGGAGAGGAGAGGAGGGGCAGAAGGATGGAGGGAGAGGAAAAAGAGAGGGACAAATTGAATAAATGTGTGTGCCGGCCAAATTCCTTCATATACTCTCTCTCTCTGGCTGCACGTCACAATGCGCTTCATTAACTAATTAGCCACTTTGACAGGCCACAGTTGGATGTGAGGTCTCCATGGAAACAACACAGAAGTTAAATTCATGTTGGAACAAATCCCACAGGAACGCAAAGAGGCAAACCATCCATGAAGGAGGACAACGCCATCACCACTCCCAGAGTCTTTACTGGGAGGGAAATACTCCTAAATACAACAACCATCCATGGATTCCTTTAGTAGACTGTTACTATCAGTGACATCACTGTGAATACATATAACACCACAACTCTGCTGATGCTACTGATAGTGCTTCTACTACTGCTATTACTGCTGCTGCTACTGATACTAATGCTGATGCTGCTATTACATGTTCTACTAATGACATTACTGCTTCTACTACTGCTATTACTTCTGCTGCTGCTAACACTATTACTGCCTTAAATACTTCTATTACTGCTTCTACTACTGCAAAATATATATAACCGTCCCCCTGGCTGAAATGAGTTGTTGAGTTTCATCTCTCTCAAAGCTCTCACTGAGCTAAATGGGCTCTATGGATCAATTAAGCTGGTTTCAGATGAGCTACCTTTCCTTGTTTAAATTAAGAGGTGAAGTAGCTTCAGGCTGTGCTGTAACACTGAATCATTCCTCTGTTTTTTTCCCTCTGTTCTGAGTGAAGCAGAAAGTGTCCTTCCTGCAGCTGCTTTGTATCCACATGTAGTTGACATTGTAGAGCAGCAGGGCAAGTGAAGCCTTGTTCGCTGCCTTCAAACAGGCCGAGGGCGTCCGTCTGTTTAAATTGTCCCTCAGAGAGCACGGGGAAAAATGCCGGGAGGTCTGCGGAACGCCGATGAAGATAACACTGATGATAATGAGGGCTGATTATAACCAAATCGACAGTGATAATCACAAGAAGCAGAGACATCTGAGCGAGACTTAAGGAAGATACACTGTACAAAACAAAGTCTGTATTTTTCTTGCTATAGTAAACAACTAGTAGGTATACAATTGATCAGTATTTAGAGTAGATATCTGAGTTGTGCAATCACCACACTTTTGTCTTGCCTGAATAGCTGAGGGAGTCTTGATAACTTTCACTGTATGCAGGTAGAACAACTTTTAGACTCCAGTCCATGTTGGGTCTATTTCAGACAAAACTCCTAAGTTGCTGGCGTGTATTATTTTGAATTTAAGTACAGTCAGTGTTATCGTATTTCCAGCTGACTCTTTGTACAGTTTGTCCAATCGATGGATGAAAACACTTTGAAGGAAAAACAAAACTTTGAACTGAATCTGGAATTCATTCAGTGGTTTTCTCCTCTGTTTCTGTATGCTGAGCTGTAGTGTGAGAGCTGCATACAGAGCACCTCATCCACCCTGTGACCTCCACACTCACACAAACGCACGCACGCATGCAAGCGTACACACACACACACACACACACACACACACACACACACACACACACACACACACACACACACACACACACACACACACACACACACACACACACACACACACACACACACACATATACAGGGCCAGGTGAGTAAACACTCCCTGAATTCAATCTGTGATTGTTTGTTCATGTCCTCTGGGTGAGAGCTCCAATTGCATCGACTGTGCACGCGCATGTGTGTGTGTGCGTGTGTGCATGTGTTAATGTCCTCTGGGTAAAAGGAGCAATCACATGGAGGGCAGATTGTCTCTATTTGCTCTCCAATACAACATGCAACACCATGCTGCACCGTGTGTGTGTGTGTGTGTGTGTGTGTGTGTGTGTGTGTGTGTGTGTGTGTGTGTGTGTGTGTGTGTGTGTGTGTGTGTTATGCATAGTGGTTTGACTTATTGCAAACAATCTGTAAACAACAATTATAAAAATATAAATTTCATTATTGATAAATCAGTTCATTACTGTATACAATGCCAGCAAATTTTAATCTGCCCATAAAAAGTCTGTAGTGACAAGCAGAGGTCATGTCATGTTTTGTAGAACATTCCAAAACTCATATTTGAGACCAGGCTGCAGCCTCTGGTTCTGATGAGTGAAGCCAATGTAGAAGTTTCTTAAAACTTTCTCTCTACTGGCTATGAGGGTGAGACTCCTCTGGTTGTATAGAGGTCTATGAGAACTTGACTCTACTTCTCTCTTGATTTATTCCCTCAGTAAACATTGTAAACATGAGTTTATGGTCTCAATCTCTAGTTTCAAGTCTTCTTCAATACAGCATGATGTTCATTTAGGAAATTATGGTCCATTTAGAGTCAAATAGACCATAAAGCAGAGTATGCTTACTGTGATTGACAGGTCTCTACCCTACCAGACCTCTACATCACTCTTCCGCATTCCAAATATGGTAACTTCCATTCACTGGTTGCAAAAAGTCAAGATGGCAACGGCCAATTTGCTGAACACGAGGATTCAAAACGTCAGTCTACAAACCAATGGGTGACGTCACAACGACTAGGTCCACTTCTTTTATACAGTGTATGTTTGAGACGCTGAATTCATTCATTCAAGATTTGATTTTCTGTAGACAAATCTATGAATCAGCTTATCGTTCCAGCTCCACTCACATCTCCCCTCCGTAGGGGAAGCCTTTCTTTCTGATGTATCAGGGAAATACCTGCAAGCATACTGATTTGTGGTAAGTGTTACCATGGTTACGAAGTGATCTTGCATAAATATAAAGACCACTCAAGGGTGTAATTTCCACTGGGGATTGGGGACATGTTCCTCAGATTATTTCTGAATCCTGTGAATGTCACTTCAAGTTGATGCAAATGTTTTTTTTTTCATGGAATTCAATTTCTTTACAAGACAGCCATTTTTATGGAAAACAGGATAACCAGTTTCATCATAATGTGTTATTTGCAATCTATATACATTCAGGAAAAAGCTCTTTCTTTCCTTTGCTGGAAAACCCCCCAGAGACGGCAAGCTTCATGGGAGTTGTAGTCTTTTTTTATCTTTTTAAAATGAGGTATTCAGCAGTAGATCCTTCAGATACTAAAGGAATGATGCAAACATCTTCTCTGGAGAAAAAAGAATGTGTTCTGGGATCAAACCCGTGACTTCCTGGTCACAGGACCCTCCCTGGTCCAATCTGAGCCCGGCTGTTTATCGCTTTGACTAATTAGGAGATAAGCTCCTGATGAGGTGGGCGGAGCTTCAGGTGAAGTTGGATTGACGCTGATTAAGAGGAGAGGATGACTTGAGGGTGAAACAGAGCTGATGAGTGACAACAAACTGATGATTATTTTCTGTTTCCAAGGCTGTAATCATCCCGTTACCACGACGACTCTACTTGCCAAACATCAGAGTGAGGGAATCCGAGATGATTGACCGCAATCATCTGCTGCTGAGGGACATCATCGCAGGTGCATGACGGAGGGAGACTGAGTCCCAGAAAACATCTGTTTTTTGACGCTGTAAGCATGATGTGATGATTTCACTGAGTGTGTTTGGATCTGAAGAGGCCGACCAACTGACTGACACTAGAAAGGACCTCAGCACATTTCAACAGACAAACACACACATTGAAGTTTGTGTGAAACTTTTCAAGTTTGAACTTTCTTCTTTCCTCTGACACATTAAAGGTCTCGTCTGGCAGCTCTTCATGGATCAGAAAACTACCCTAAAATAACTACAGTGAAACTGTGTTATTTCACAATGTCAAAAATGTAATTTGATTATATCACAGTAACAAAATCCCCAGAGGATGTTCTGTCCTGTCATTACGCTCTGCCGGAATGACCAGAAATGACCTTTGAGACTAGTTTTAAATGACAGAAAATGGCTTTTATAACAGTATATTTTTTATATATTTCAAGGAACTGCTATTTCTACATTAGAGGCCTGTTAATGGAACGCGTACTATAACTCCAGATTTAGGTTTTGTGTATCTATGTGTGTGCTTGTGTGTGTTTCTTCACATTAGCATATCCATGATCTTCTCTCACAAGTCTATACATCATTTCAGAGTCCTTCAAAATTCTTGAAATTTCTGGTTGACAGTGAAAAAACACGTATATGTGAGAGTGAAAATGTGTCCGTGGGAAAAGAGAAGGACTGCATGTTGGAAGACCAGAATAAATTATGACTTGCACGGCCTCCTGTATACGGATATTAACTCAGAGTTTTCATAATGGAACCGTTTTCATCATCCTCAGAAGTCAAATGAACACTTCACACTGAGCTCAGTGGGACCCTACGCTGCTGGTTCTTATAATAAATGCCTAAATGAGTCTCCAGGTTCTCCAGAGTAACACATCTGACTCCTGCAGAGTCAGTGGGAGGTTAAATCCCTCCAACAGGAGCACTTCATAAAGCTTTTCTTACACCCGAAGAGGAGTTAATGGTTTGCAGAGTGCTGATTCTAACTCCGACGGACACAGAGACGGTAACCCCAGCTGAACTCTCTGGAGAACTCTGGGTAAAAAAAAAACACGGACTGTGAACATACTGTGAACTCTGGCTGTGTCCAACCAAGCATTCAACAACACACACACACACACACACACACACACACACACACACACACACACACACACACACACACACACACACACACACACACACACACACACACACACACACACACACACACACACACACACACTGACAGTAAAGCTCCAGTGACTGGAGGGAAGTTGAGGAAATGTCAGATTTGTCTGAAAAGTTGGTTTGACAGCAGAAACTTGACGAGTGCAGAGAGATTCACATATTCTCCTTCAGCAGTGAGCTGCAGGGAAACTGACTGAGGCTGGACCCACACACACACACCCACACACACACACACACACACACACACACACACATAGCAATTAAGCAGTGATCAGGAAGCAGCGGGAGCTCAGCACAGTTTAGAGTTCACATGCAGTTTTTTAACGATTTTCCTAAAATCTGCCGTGGAGCTCTGACGCTTAATTCTATTTAGCTTTATCAGGCAACATTACCGCAATTAGTTTCAGCACTATGGCTGTTGCTAAGAGCACTTATCTATTCAGATAACTTTCAGTAAACAATATTTTAACGTACAGTATGAACACCATTTTAACATATCCTCATACAGCTGTTAGTATATGATATTTAACGAAAAGTTATTGCTTATTTTTCATGTGTTCTCCGACCTGTCCAGCAACACCAGCGATAAGTGCGCCTGAACAAAGCTCATGTAGTATGAAACCTGATGTTAAGGCTACAAAAGGACTTGGTTAGGTTTAGGAGTAGATCGTTGGGTTAATGTGACGTTAGTTAAATATATAAGTTAAGAAACATAAGTGAGGGAAAATAAGTCAACGTCGACTTTTGGTTTCACAAAAGATGGTCTCCTGGATGAAATTACGTCGATCCTACCCGTCCTCCTCTCTCAAAGGAGTTTTAATACTACTTCACCTGACTTTCTCAGAGACTGCCCTGCATGTCATGGCTCATATGCAAATTCTGGTGCGTTACGTTTTGTAAGTATAAGTACGAACAGTGAACAACTGACCATTTATCCACTGACCACTGTTTAACAACGCATCTACTGCAGGCAGGTTCTTATTGTCAGTATCCATTCCCTGCTTTGCTGAGCTCGGTGTTTCCTTGTTTGAATGTCAATCTTCCACACTATCAGGGTGCTAAGTGTTTCTGTTACCCAGGCTCATGTTCTGGAAAATAGAGAAGAATCGGCCAGTCTAGTGTTGGATGATATGGACACGATCCCAACGACTCACACAAAGAGTGCAGGTAAACATGTCATTTTAACACAGGTATTTAGTTCACCCTCACCCACTGACCGATAGTGGCCATTGTAGTTATGACGGGAGAAAAGTAGGAAGTCAGCTGACAAAGTTTGATGAGCGTCAACGTCTGCTTAGCGAGGAGGTCGAGATGAATGGTTGGTTCAAACAATGACAGACTTTCACCCAGGAGACTGCTGTTTGTGTCCCATTTGAAACCATAAGTCAACGTTGAAATATTTTACCTTAGTATTGTTAGGTACCCTACTCGCTTAACTAATGACAGGCATTTAAGTTACGTAAAAAAACAAGATCTTTTCAAACAAACACAGGACTTTCACCCAGGAGACTATTGTTGGTATCACATGTGAGACCAGAAGTCAATGTTGACTTGACTTATTTTACCTTAGTTTTGTTATGTAACTTAAGTGTTAACTAATGACAGGCACTTGAGTTACTTAACGAACCAAAATCTTTTCTTAAACCTAACCAAGTAGTTTTCTTGCCCGAACATAGAGTTATTTTGTGTCAATTCACATCGTTAAGTTTCACTTTTTGATGTAGGAGCCGCAGTTCTGACCGTCTGATGCAGCAGAACCAGGGCTGCACAAATATTCGAAATTGTATTGAAATAGCATGAAGGCAAAATAATATATCAGGGTGTGGAGCTGGTTAGGCTGTGTGAAAAAGCAATATAACCACCTACTGCTTTAGAATGTTTGGTATTCATCTACTTTCAAATTTCCATCAGCCAACATTTTAAAAAAAGAGGAAGCCTTTTAAAGCTGGTATCATGAGACTTTAAAATGTCAAGCAGCTCCGACATCACTGATCGATCAGCCCCAACCCGAGAGCCGATCGGCAGAGAATTATCAATCACAAGCAGGAAAATAAGTGGACAGAAACTAAATGAGGTCAGCTCTCCACAGACAGTGTGAACCTCCTCTTCATGGCCATAAATTATGAGCCAACTCTGGAAACATTCATCATTTTCTCTGCTGCCGCTTTCTGAGGAGGATGAAACAACCTGATTATAAAAAGAGAAAACTTAACACCAACATCTAAAAGTTTTTTCGCAGAGCTGGCTGCTGGTGTGGGCAGTATAGACAATCGCTTGGGGTAGCAGAAAAACATAATGTGTAAATTGTCGAGGCTAGAATGCCCTTCATGCTCTTTACCCTTGCAGGTCTGTTGGAGGGGGCATGGGAGTTTGCTCATCCAGTCTACATGTGTTTTGTGGACTTGGAGAAGGCCTTCGACCATGTCCCTCGGGGAGTCCTGTGGGCCTCTACTGCGGGAATATGGGGTACCTGGTTTGTTGCTACGAGCCATTCAGTCCTTGTATGACCAAAGTGAGAGCTGTGTCGGCACAAAGTCGAGCTTGTTCCCAGTGCATGTTGGCCTCCGCCAGGGCTGCCCATTGTCACCAATCCTGTTTGTGATTTTCATGGACACGATTTACCAGTCCATCTACGTTCCAACCCTCACCTATGGTCATGAGCTTTGGGTAGTGACCGAAAGAATGAGATCGCGGATACAAGCGGCCGAAATGAGCTTCCTTCGTAGGGTGGCTGGGCTCAGCCTTAGAGATAGGGTGAGGAGCTCAGACATCCGGAGGGAGCTCGGAGTAGAGCCGCTGCTCCTTCGCGTCGAAAGGGGCCAGCTGAGGTGGTTCGGGCATCTGATCAGGATGCCTCCTGGACGCCTCCCTTTAGAGGTTTTCCGGTCACGTCCAACTGGTAAGAGGCCCCGGGGTAGACCCAGAACACACTGGAGAGATTACATATCTCGTCTGGCCTGGGAACGCCTCAGGGTTCCCCAGGAGGAGCTGGAATGTGTTGCTCGGGAAAAGGACGTCTGGAGGACCCTCCTTAGCTTGCTGCCCCCGAGACCTGGCCCCGGATAAGCGGAGGAAGATGGATGGATGAATGGATGACCAGCAGTCTCCTGGTTGAAAGTTTTGTGTTTGTATGACCCATCCCAACCTCATCCATACTTTGTAGCTCTTTAAACTACGTCACCTGACTCCTATTCCTTGTATTCGTATAGGGGATCGACTATGTAAACAGATCATAACAGCCTTCTGAACCTTCTATTAGGTGTATCAGTCCCCTTCTAACCCGTATCTATGAGGCTGATAACCTTATAACGGCCATTCAATTAGCTGATAACATTCGAAGCGGGTGCTGAATCTCTCGGGTTTCGGTCTAAATCATAAATTCCTGGACAGAATTTCAAATATCAGCTTCACATTTTTTAAGCTTTTACTGATCCCGTTCATTTGGATTGCGTATGGGATGCAGCTGATTGAAACCCAGCACTTCCTACTACTGCTGATTCAGTTTCCCATCAGCAGAACATCTTTGTCACAGTGTTTGTCACAGTGTTAGTGGAGCTTCGTCAGCAGTGCTTATCTTCAGGTAAAGGTTGGTCGACACTAGAATAGTGACACATTGGGGTGAATTGGTCAGTTGATCAGCCTACAGTTTCAACAATTGATCAAGTGAAACAACTTATTTTACCTTGCAAAGCTTTCAAGAGGAAAATTGGTACAGGATGAAAAAAAGACTAGAGATGCACATCCTGCTAGGCGATATGGATAAAACCAAACATCGCAATATTTTTAACCAAATACCTCAATATTGATATTATGGCAATGTAGGATTGACAATTGGTTAAATGTATTTATTTTTTGATAAATAATTATCAGTTATTTGGATATAATGATGATTCAACCAGAAAAAAACAACCCTGTTTTGTTGAATGTGACCCTTCAACCATCAGCTGCAGGATCATATCTGCAGCTTCTAGTTTTGTGGATGTATGGTGTTTAGCCCCTACACTAATTATTTGAATCTTCTGACCCGACATCTCAATCAAACACAAATTGATTTCCTGTGGTTTTGTATACAGTGAAGATGTTCCACACAGATTCCAAGTTAACATAGAGAGATACTTTTCCAGTACAGCAGCAGACTTTTATACTGCTGGCAAAGCTCGAAGCTCCATTTCCTCCGGATCATCAGAATAAATTCTGTGCCGTCAGCAGGAATATTACAGGGAGCTCTCTGTTTATGTAAAAGGACAGATCGCTAACTCGCATTGCTGTTCACATGTAAATGTACCCTGATAAGACCCGAATGCAGTGAAGAGACAACGATGATGGGAATGTTTTTAGAATGAAAAACATGAAGTTGTCTTCTAAAATAAACAACACAATCTGCCCTTGAAAGTGTTTCTGGGATGCAGTATATTAATATTTAAGAGAGAAAGAAGCTAATGTGATTGGCTGTTACAGTGGATTATTATTGACTATCACCCCACGGTGTATTTTGTTTGTTTGGCTGTTTTGGTTTGTTCCCATTTGTATATACTTAACATATTTATGTACTCCATGTCTCTGTGTTGTATCTACATGGCTTCTTTTCTCTATTTTCTTTTGAGCACATGACCTAACAAGTAACAAGTGGAAGTTTTCAAAGTCACTGTGGTCCCTCTAGTCATTATCAGCCCCGTTTTTTCACCCTATATTTGTACATTTTGACAAATTGGCACCACTAAATGCATGCCAAACTATCTATTCGCAGTTCCTGCAATCGACATCAGAGTCCAGAGATCTGTCACTGGATTACTTTGATACTAAAGAAAACATAAAACATGATTATTCTCAGGCATGTTCTGGGCATATAAGGGCCCTTTTTTGTGATTTGTGGATGATTTATGGATGTCTATTGCCAATGGAGGTATGACTGAATCAACAAATGGGTGCATTATGTCTGTGTGTTCATATTTGACTATGAGTTATGACTCTGAGAATGAAAATTATTTCTGACGCAAATTGCGACAATCAGGCACTGAGGGTTTAAAAATACCATAAAATCCTCCACAGCATCACAGCATCTTCTGCTGCAGACCGTGTAGATACATAGAGGTGGACAAATCAAATGGCCAAACTACATTAACTAACTTCCTGTTGTTTTCAGAACACCTCAAGCAGTCTTTTGGTTTGAATCATTTGTATATTTTACTTATGCACACCATGGCTTCTGTTGTATTTTTAAAGTGCTTTCACACCTTTACTTTGGTTCATTTGGTTCTGACCAAGACAACCAATTATACATTGTTGAATCTTAGTTCTGGTCCGGTTCCTGTAATCACTACAGGAATAAATTCATTAAAAGTTTGAAATCATGCTGAAACAGGCTGTTCTCATCCAGCATTCTTAGCTATACCTACAAGAAATAGTGCACTGTAATTCATACATTCCACAAATAATAATTGTATGTGCTATCCATGTAATCATGAACAAAGAAGTATATAGACTTGAAACACCACCACAGTTGAGGGGAGGAGGATGGGTCCAACAAACACTGCTGTTCAATCCCCGTGGGAGACGAGAAGTCAATGTTGATTTATTTGTCACATACCTTGCGTACTTCAGTCATTGCACTTTTGAAGTTATTTAAACCCAAAAGAGGATCTTTTCTAAAACCCATAAGTAGTTTTGTGGCCAAAACCTAACTGAGTTTTCTGTGTTTTTTGAAAGACCGGATGCATGTATCAAACAGAAAATTAAACTTGTTGCTGACTTTTGTAAGAAAACGCATGAAAAGATGAGGAGCAACTTTTTAAAAGATATCATACGAACCGTTGCCTGAGAAAATATAAAATAATTTCTTCAATCATTAAATCCTGTGGTTGGTTGGTTTGGTTTCACACTACAAACAAACCACATCAGAGTTCGCTTGGTAGCACACAAGATGCAACTTGCAAAAACGATCTGGGTTTGGTTGTTGGTCTGCACAGGGATTTGATTTACAGCCGAACAAAAAATGTACCTTCCTTTATTTTTGTGCTTTCTGAGCACCTGACTTAGACACATTCTAATAAACAAAAGCTTTTGGACACCTGACCCAGTTGTCCCCTGCATCAGAGGGCATTGAGGTCAGTACATTTTAAAAGGCAAGAAAAGATGGGGTGTTTGATCATGAACACATGTTGTATGGACCTCCAAGACATTTTCATTCCATTAATCACATGAAGCAGCTTGGACAGTCAACATATATGTAGATCATACATGGTTGTAGATTACATCCATCATTAAAATGAGGCCAGATCACCAGAGAGCATCTGTTGACTGATGGCAGTGTTACAGTTTGAATGTGTGTCAGAATGTGTTGGGTGGAGGGACCTGGGAAATCAGCTGGGAAATGTTAAATGGTTTATGAAGCAACAGTTGTAATAACAAGCATCAGTGCGACCCTGCAAAAAGTCTTACTTAAAATTTGTTGAAAAATGTCCCAAAATAACAAGTTTCCAGTAGATAAAGTTTCAATCTTTCACTGTTATTACCACCATGTATGGAGCGGTTTGTTGAGGGAGCTATTGTTGTTGGTGCAGTGTCCAGATGTGGACAGAAAGAGGAGGGAATAAAAGTTTGAAAACTTAAACTCACCCTGGACAGGACAACCTCTAAGGTGATGTTCTGGGGAGGAGCGCTGGGTACTGCAGAGATGAAGAAAAAAAACAGTTTTAATATTTATATCAGGTTAAGTAAAACCAGCTGCTCATGTTATCTCACCAGCAGGCTTTCATTTGTTGCTTCAGAAAATAAAGTGTCCTCATATATATATATATATATATATATATATATATAAAAATATATATATATATATATAAATATATATATAATATATAAACTACAAACTGGATACTTTCTCTTCTTCAGGTTTCTAAAAATCCTTGAGAGGAAATAGTCAGAGGAGGAAAAAACTGATCACAACTCACTGAGCTCTCAAACCAACGCTTCCAAAGACTTAGTTCTTAGTTTGTTCACTAAACACTCACCATTGACAATAACCAAAAGGCTTTAAAACCTCCTATTCCAGAAGTTAGAATGCCTCAATGAAAAACATGCTGACATTTGTAATAATGCCTATAGATAATAATACAGCTTTGGAGTGAAATCTTACTCAACATGTTGTTTGGTTCACTCCATGAGTCTAGATAATGACGGTAGTTACTCTGTAACCTTTAGTAGGGAGAAGTAAACCAGAGACCATGTGACGGCACGACAGACAAGACAAGTCCACAGAAAAATTATAAACATTGAACTATTTACATTTTTACAACCTTGTACCTTACTTGTCACACATGATGTGTTTCAGATCCGTTGGAGAGATGAAAATCTGATCATTGTGACAGATTTCACAGCGTCAGGCTGTGATACAGTGTTGTCTTGGCGTTTGCTTGAATCCCGCCGGCGAGTTTTGGGTTCCGAGGGACATGAGGGTTTGAAAGTCTGATTTGGCACGTGCTCTAGAGGACTGCTTTTAGATAGTGGTCGGTAAACTACTGTTATTTTTTTATTTTATCAGACAGTCTGAAGAAAGAAATTATGAGAGATTGCATTGGATTACAGAAGCTAACCTGGACGTGATGTCAGGACCTCATCAGAGGGATAAAAGTACAATCCAGCCTTTGTGCTAAGCTAAACTCATCTAAAAGGAGTTTGTTTCTCTCAGAGACTCTGGACCTGAACTCTCTCATTATCATCATTCTTTACAGTGTCAGCGCTGTCTGAGTGCTTGGCTGACTCTGTTCGCTGTCAGATCGCAGCTGTCAATCAATCACCCTAATGATGACATCGGCGCAGACGGGAGGCAGATGGGAGGCAGACGGATCGACGCGTTCGGCCCTCTGAGATCTGACTGTGTCACGGCAGCAAGACAAGATTACCACCGGACGCATGACAGGTGTCATTACGCACACGCACACACAAACTGTTCTGAAGTCAGTCCTGGAAAAGGAAACAAAACAAAGGGGAAGAAGAGGGGGATAGAGAAAAAAAGAAAGATGACATTTAGGTTGAAGACGAAGAAGAAGAACAGAAAAATACATAGGCAGACGGAGAAGACAAACAAGAAAAGGAAAAAAAAAGATAACGCTGATGAGGAAGGTAAGGAAGAAGATTTCAACAAAGTGACGAGGAAAGGAAAAGTGAAAAATGGGAAGCTTGAGACAAATAAACAAAAGAGTAAGAGACAAAACAAGGATGAAGAAGAGAATTAATGTGATGAAAGATAGGAGGAAGAGGACGAGCAGGATGATGAAGAGGCAGCAGACACGTGGTCCCGTCCCGCTAATCAGAGACGCTCAAAATCAAGAATCAAAGTGTTGTTTTGGTTTGCATGCGCCCCGCGTCCGACCAACCAGACGCCTGATTAACCGTCGGCAGCTTATCTGTTGATTCAGCTGCTGTGTGTCAGTTTTACTGTGGATTCAATTAACCACGCGAGTCATTGTTATCATTGAGACGCAGCCGGAAGATTCACAATACCGCCGCTCTGTGTGTGTGTGTGTGTGTGTGTGTGTGTGTGTGTGTGTGTGTGTGTTATTACAGATTCTTTTTTATGGTGTGAATGCAGCTGGACGGACGCCTCCCTTCTCTCTCACTGTCTGTGTGTTGAAGTTTATGAACAACAACGGACCTGTCTGAGCTCCATTCAGCAGCTGAACGTGAGTCGGATGTTCCATTCAGATGGGAGACTACAGACCCAACCATGTGGTCCAAATGTAAACCAAAGTGTACCCCCCATCCAACTAAAACTACTGAAGCTGTTATCACTTCCTGATTGATTGACAAAACTTTACAGTAATAAAGGGAATAACTGTAGTCAATGAACAAGGGTTGAAAGCAGCATGTTGTGGATTCCAAGCTCATTGTTTGACATATAAGCAGTGTGCTATATATGGGTGGGTCTTCATTGAGACTTGAGACCCCCTGAAGGACTCAAAAGCAATATTTCGAAGGGTATCTTGTCACAGTCACGCCTGTTCACTCTTCCTATTTCTCTCAGCTCACAGCCCAGCACCCGCTCTCTTACCACACTCTCCCTCACTCACCTAGTCAGCCTCATGCAGTGCACCTGTCTGCCACACCCACCTCGTCAGCACAATCCCTCTCACCTGCTCACTCTGCTGCACCTACACCCTGCAGTATAAATACCCCAGTCTCACACACACACTCACTGCCAGATCGTTCTCCGCATTATGCCAGACCTTCCAGCGTTATTCCCCGGACTGATTTCCCGTTGCCGACCCCACTTGTTTGGACTTCTCCGCCTTGCCTCTGCCCCGGTAACTGACTCAGCCTTCCGTCCCAGACCACGGTATTCCTACCTTGCCTCTGCCCCGGTTAACCGACTCAGCCTTCTGTCTCCGACCACGAGATTAGCCTTTGCTCCTCTTGGTTTTTGTCTGCCTGCTCCGCTGACGGATCAGCGCTCTCTAGAGTGGAATATCCCCTGTGAGTTATCTCCTGCCTGTCTGTCTGCTGTTTGTTCCGCTTTGAATAAAGCTCCAGAACATTACTGTCTCCTGGTCGTACTGCACTTGGGTCCACACACCACCCGTTACATATCTAAATTCTTTAAAAAAAAGATTTGTCATTTAAATTGTCACTTAAATGTCTTTCAAAAAGCTAAGTCTAACATGTCCAGCAGTTTTCATTATTCACATTGAAAACATTTATTCATAAGTGTGTATTGTGAGAGTGAGAAAAATACATGACAAATAGTACAACCCCATAGCTGGACTGCAGTTAACAGAAGTCAGGTTTCCATCAAAAATGTCGCGCAAATCTTAACTGAATTTACAGAAAATTGTAAAATAAGATGTGAATTAATGCAGGTCTCCGTCCACTACTGTTAATGAATATAAGAAGTTAGATACATCACGATAAACAGCTGTTGGTGCTCATTCTGTATCAGGTGTCATTGAACCGTTCGGAAGTTAATTTAAATAACATTCAAGAACTAAAGATGTCCAATGCCACTTTAAATATTACTGCAGGTTCTCAGCCGAGTGTGAAGCGGTCGGGATGAGAGTCAGTACCTCCAAGTCTGAGGCCATGGTTCTCTTCTGGAAAACGGTGGATTGCACCCTCTGGGTTGGGAGTGAGTCACTGCCCCAAGCGAGGGAGTTCAAGTATCTCGGGATCTTATTCACGAGTGAGGGAAAAATGGAGCGGGAGATGGACAGGCGGTTCAGTGCAGCGTCAGCAGTGATGTGGGCGTTGTACCGGACCGTTGTGGTGAAGAAGGAGCTGAGCCGAAAGGCAAAGCTCTTGATTTACCAGTCCATCTACGTTCCAACCCTCACCTATGGTCATGAGCTTTGGGTAGTGACCGAAAGAATGAGATCGCGAATACAAGCGGCCGAAATGAGCTTCCTTCGTAGGGTGGCTGGGCTCAGCCTTAGAGATAGGGTGAGGAGCTCAGAGTAGAGCCGCTGCTCCTTCGCGTCGAAAGGGGCCAGCTGAGGTGGCTCGGGCATCTGATCAGGACGCCTCCCTTTAGAGGTTTTCCAGGCACGTCCAACTGGTAAGAGGCCCCGGGCTAGACCCAGAACACACTGGAGAGATTATATATCTCTTCTGGCCTGGGAACGCCTCGGGGTTCCCCAGGAGGAGCTGGAAAGTGTTGCTGGGGAGAAGGACGTCTGGAGGACCCTCCTTGGCTTGGTGACCCGGATAAGCGGAAGGAAATGGATGGATGCAGGTTCTCTGCAAATGTTTTAATAATGTATTGATCTCTTCTGTAAAACTCTTGTACAAGTGTGGATTAATTCACTGAGAAGTTCTCATTTCACAAACCAAGGACTTTTGGGCTCAAATCCGCATCAGGTTTTTCTCCACGACTGAATCTCTTCAACTTGTCCAATTGCAAAACTTTGCTCAGGACCCAGTTTTCCATTTCCTGTGGTGTAAATGGCCTTATATAACAGGATGGAAAATGTTTTGTCCTTTTGGGGGCATATCTAAAGATAAGCACAGAAAAAAACTATACAAGTGCTCAAGTATTTCTTAAAGTCCTGGCTACTGCAAGGTTACATGGTTTATGGAGGGTAGGACTACCGAACTGCGGGGCAAGGACACTTTAGGCAGATGGATTTATTTATAGTTAAGCTTCTGAAATCATGCTACAATCATGTCTCAGCCCCGATTTTAGGAAAGGTCCGAGTCCCAGAGTCAAGGGAGGACATGATAAGACTCGGTTGCAAAGTAGAGTAGGTGAAGATCTCAACATGACAGACACCACAAGCTAATTTTTGACACATGCATTCATAATCAGAGCGACCACGAAGGTAAAAAACATCACGATCATTCACATTTTGGATCATAAAAACAGCAGACTTGACACACTACTCAGTCCAGCACTAGGTTTGATGGGTAATGTGGGCCGTCATTACAATATTTTAGTGTGTTTTTTTTTCTTTTTTTTTTCTTAATCTAGGCAGTAAAAACCCGGAATTTAAACGCAAGTAGCGAGGGAGTAACAAAAGCTTCCTGTGCTCTCCTTCTCCCTGTGGATTAACGGACTACAGTAAAGTTTGTCTGTCAGTTTGATTACACAGGTTTCTACTGCAGTGGTGTGTCCTAACTGGCCGTGAGCAATTAAACAGCTGTTTGATGCCCTGTTCTATTCATTCCTGTCACTCGCTTGGAAAGCGCATCGATGGACGAGGAATGGCTGCTTTGTGAAGGCAAATTATGCCATTAAATGCTCTCTGGTCGCTAAGCCTTTAGCATTAGCCGTTAGCAGACGATGGGCGGCTCAGTCCTGCTTGGCTATATAACAAGAGCTAACAGCTAACGTTAACGGAGTTTCCATTGAGCTGCAATATGGTGCGTTCAAGCTCTATTATATAGCTCATTATATATAGTAGAGTATTGACTGAAGGTAAATTATGACGTTATCATGAAGTGTGCAAATGTAATCTTGTAAAATGTTTTAGCCAAAAACCTGAATGAAAAGTTGTTTGAGGTAGATGTTTTCACAGCAATATAAAAAAGATATTAGAGAGGGAATTATGACCTGTTTCGTTTTTCATTTTACTTAGCAGTTTATGATACAGAGTTAAATCTACTCATCTCAATCAAATCAAAGCAAATATTTCAATAACAATACAATCATTTATATTCCCTAATCATTTGAATTGTGTGCATTTTTGGAGTTGACACTTCAGGAAAACAAAAATAAATTGAGTTTTCACTTTATATAAATAACTACACATTTTGAATCTGTAAATGTCACAGCTGTTAAAGGCTGTTGTTAATTTGTGATGGTTTGCTTATTCTGTTGTGAGAACTGATTCCAGAACTGATTCCCCCTTGATTAACACCCATGAACATTGTTGTCACTGCGTAGTGAGCAGCGATGCGTTCACTTACTGATGTACGTATGTTACCACATTGTCTGGATGGGGACACGTTAAGGTAGAGCTCACCGTCTGATAGGGTTGTGACGCTGGCGGTCTCGGGGGAGGTGCCCGGTCCGTAGCGGTTGATCGCCAAAACCCGAACCGTGTACTCCGTGAACTTGTTGAGTCCCTCCATCTTGTAGTTGAGTCCGTTCACCTCCACACTCTGAACACAAACACAGAGAAGCGGTTACACCTTTGCTGTCTACTCTTGGCCTGTATTTTTTTTTCTTTACGTTTTACGGTTCCAGCTATGGCAGCGGCGGTGCTGACCTGTTCCTTGGCTGACGGGCTCTCAGTCCACAGCAGTCGGTAGCCCAGGATGGGGCCGTTGGGTTGGCTGGGAGGCTCCCAGCTCACCTGGACCGAGGTGGGAGACAGAGCCTCGGCCTGGAGGGACTCCACCCTGCTGGGGACTTGGACTGTAGAGACACACCGAGATATCTACCATCAATAGAGTGACTTTAGCCCCATTTTCTGCAGCATCGAGCAATTTTTTAATTGTTTTTGGCAGGGTAATACAGAAATAATGAATAGGTTAAAAACTATTTTATTTAGTTAAAAAATATATATTAGGTATCAGGGGTGAGTAGTCAAATTGTCACAAAAGTGGCAAAGGATCATTACTGGCTATATGGGGGTGCTGAATATCTGATTTTACGTAGAAGTGCTTGGTTACTCCCAAATCTACAGCAACAGCCAAAAAGCCAGTGAATGAGTCTCTGTATTCACAACTGTGTTAGAGATTATTGTCTCAAACAGTAGAGACACTTCACACACCTCACAGTCATAGCAAACATAACCACTGGAGGATCCACCAGGAGCAATTTAGCATTTATCATGTTAGCTAGATCCAGCATGCACCTGTTGGTCACGCCACATTGTGGGTTTGCAGGTTTGAGTCACTTTGCATGCTCGCCGGTTGGTGCATTTAATCAGCAATAAAGGTAGATGCAACAATTTTATGCTTTCATGACGGCAACAGTGTTTACCCAGGATTGCCTGGAGCAAAATGTCCACTTCAAGGATGAAATCCAGGACAATTTAGTCTGTCTCAGTAAGTCGTACCTCAAAATGTTCAACTAGCCCAGTTCAAGCTGCAGGTGCTGCTGATGATTTGTGTAAACTGTTGTTGCTGTTTCTGCTTTTGGTTTGCAGTAGACCAAAATGTTTAGAAATGAAAAGCAATATACAGCATACACAAAAAGAAAAACATTACAGATTCAGATGTGTGTGTGTGTGATTGTCATACGGTCTGGTTTGGTGGTGATCCTCATAGGGGCGGAGCTCTCTCCTGGCCCCACCTCGTTGTAAGCGATGACTCTGAAGCTGTAGCTCTCCTCTGGTTTCAGGTTGGAGACCGTCAGCTCCAGAGACTCCGGCTCTGACACGTTCACTGACCGCTCCCTGACACAGGAAAACCCAGCGTCATACACTCAACCGCAAATTAAACACACATTGGAAATGTAATAACACCATTTTAATCATCACCATATCCCAATACGCAAATATTACTCTTTATTAATTTAATTTCCTCCTTTTTTTGTATTACTTATCTTATTAAGAATATCAAATTATTCAACTGTATTCAAAAGAGATTCCAGTTTTATTTTATAGCATTAGAGATGATCTGGGCCGTAATCATAGGTAATCTGTATAATCCGGCAGTGACTGCAGCTAATCCTCAGATTACAGCACATCTGCAGCCTCTCAATCCTCAGCCAATCACCAAATCACTGAACAGACAGCTGCAAAGATGAGCAGGTCTGCCGCCGCAGCTTCAAATACACACAGCAGCTTTTCCTCTGTTCAGTTCATAGTAAAGAAAGCTGAGTGGGAAAATATCTTTGGAAGGATATTTACACTTAATATTGAAATAATTGTTTTGAACTGTCTAATAAAACTGATGGGACTTCATCCTGGTAGAATTTTATTGCTGTTTGATGATTTAGTTTTCTCACATTGATCTCATGCAGTTTCTTTATTTTTTATCCAGTGAAAAGCACAAAAAAACAGACCCAAAAAATGTTTGGCTTCCAGATTTGTAACCTCAATTTAGAAAGAGGGGATGGATAGGAACTAAATAAATAAATGATCTAACAACCGTCTAGAAACATTATTTTTACTGCAACAAATCAACCAATATCATCATCAGCAGCAGCAGCAGAGTCACAAAGGTTAAAGGAAAGACAAAAGGTGAGTGGAGTTCTCAGGCTTTTTGAATCCATATTTCCCTCCAAGCCGCTGAGTGAAAAAGGCAGAGAGGCCGAGTGGGATGTCAAAGTTAACCAGTGGGTCTGTGTCTGTCACACAGCTTGAGTTCTCTCTGCCCTTCACACACTTCACAGTCTGAGGTCATTCAGTCCACTCGCAATCAAATAGTTCCCCAGATGGAGGCAGACGCTTCTTCCTCCGCTTACATTTGCATTAGTCCATCTCAATCTTTACAGAGTTTCTCACCAGCTGAACCTCTCTCAGTTTCCACCTCCCTCCCGTCTTTCTGTTTTAACCCTGTTCCCCCCTCGCCCTTGGGCTGATAAATAATGCATTTCAACAAGCTCATCCTTAAGAGCCAGTAAGTGCAAATGACCGTGGCATTTACAAATAAAACATCCATGCACAAGTGTTTTCTTTTTTTTCTCGAGTTTATGAATTCCATCCAAATCTGTTTAACATCAACAAATTTCTCTAAATTATGTACATCTCATATTGCCCCATGGGACGGGATGTTTCTTCTCTGTGTTCACTCTTATAACCTAACTCACATCTTTTTCTGTCAAACATCCAATAAATAGAAAAAGGATGCACATAACTTGATCTTCAGGATGAAAGTAGTCTACTGATTGTTGTCTGTCTCCGTGGCTACAGCACAGAGTGCAAGAAGAGAGACAACATAAGGCCTGTGGTGTGAAGAGCATCTTCTTTTATTTCATGTTATCTTGACATGGGAACTATGTCATGGTAAAGGTTTGGGAAGTACTGTGAACAGGGGGAAAAGTAAGTCATCACAGGAGTTCATCTTAAATTGTTTGGTGCAGATCCGTCGTGTACGGATCTTATTGGGACACTGAGCTGCAGTGGATATGAAAAAGAAATCCACAATTTCACTCAGGTTGCTCAAAACGTTCTTCATAGACTTGGTAAAGAATCAAAGACGCAAAATGATGTCTATGAGTATACTATCATATGAAACTAATATCAAACAAATAAGCGGTATGACATGCCTTGATAAGACGTGCAGGGCCAAAAGCCTCTAAATAGAAAGTGAAGACTGTTTTGACCGTCTGCTGTTTTCTGCTTCCCTACTTTTTCCATTTTCTTTCTTGGTCTAAAAAAAATTGTCTTCACTCTCCCTTCCTGCCATCTCCCTTTTCCTATAATCCTTCATTGTTTTCCCTCTAAGTCTCCTTCCCTCCCTTCCTCCCTCCCTCCCTTCTCTCTTGTTTTCAGCAAGTTCTTACTGATGAAAAATCTCTGTATCTCTCTCCAAGTCATTAGAGCTGACAAGAACCTCTGCCTCCGTTCCTTCTGTAAGTCATTAGGACTGACAGAATCTCTCGTTTCATGATGAAACTTCAGTGGCTCTTTTGTCCGCCGTTCGGAGGCCTAAAGCGCTTTGTGGGCCAGTCGGTCCCCGAGGTAACAAAGCTTAAAAGCCTGGGTGTGAAAGCCTTCAGCTGGAGCCCCGGCTGTCAGAGGTTACCATTTAGCATCAGCGGGGGACTCGCCAATATGTCACCCAGAGCTTTTAATGCTGAACGCTCAGAGCTACCGTGTGCAGCAGAGCTGTGATCAAGTGAAAGAAGTGTTGTCTTTAACATTCCGTTAGTGTGTCCTTTGCGCCTCTATGACTCAAAAACAGACCTTTGTGTTATACAGTATTATGGTTCACACAGCTCCGTGCCCATGCCGTGCTACCAATGTGGCTCTAGGGATGGCAATGTCAGTTTTTTAGTTGGTTGGTCTGTCAGTCCTTCACTTTGGTACAGACGGATATATCTCTTTTTCAAGAAACTTCATGAAACGAGCAATTTGTGGTCCCCATTGGATGTATCCCATGACATTGGTGATCCCCTGACTTTTCATCAAGCTCCACCAAAAGGGCGTCTTCAGTGAATAGATTGCCGTGATCTGGTTCCCTCGTCTCAGTCTTTTTTTTAACAAATGGATTTTTGGTTAGATGCCTGAAAAAAGGTCTGCAGTTGACACAAGCTTGAAGGCCAAGGTCAGAGATTTGGAGCATTATGATTGGCTCTTAAAAGTTCTCATCATTTCGGTATCATAACTAGTTAGTGCTAACTGTACTAACTGCCCTAATGGTGCAAACAACACAGACAACTTCCGACCGAGCTAAAAGTGTTTGCCTGAAGGGTAACCCGAGGGCGGGCGCTACGCTCCAGTGATCAGCTGCTACTGCTGAGAGCAACACTATCATGACAAAGACCAAAAAGCCCATTTAGTAGCAGATCGGCCGGGCAGACGCTGAATGTTGCTGGTGAGTGTGGTGTTTTTATTACCATAGGCCTTGTGTCGCTTTGCTCTAACGTTACTGCCGTCACATTGAGTGGTGACAAGCTCATCTATACAAGGTATGAAGCTGACATCCTCCATTTGATAATCATGTTGAAAAACTTTGTAAAACAAATATATAGCAGCCCAAATAGATAATAAAAAGCACAGGACCGATGCTAGTGTATCATACAACAGCAGCGATGCATTGTCAAGATATTGTTGTCATAGAAACAGAAAGAAAACACTTTTTTCGATGAAATGCTGGGTTGAAGCATTACCAAACACCCTGCGGTCATTTTCCCGCCAGAAAAAGGGTTCTATGTAGTAGCTTTAAACTCCTGGGGATTGCAATTACGCCTCAAAAACTCAGGAAAGTTGTGCTCATTTGTGCAGCCCATCCTGCTGAATGAAAGGTTTAGGCATCAGGAACCTGTGTTTGCATCAGAGCTTATTTTCTCCAAACATCCAAAATCACATTTTTTTTGTAAAAGGGAAGATGTTAATGTATGGGGTTGGCCTACATAAAAATGTCATACCTACATCTCTCTGACTTTTGACCTTGCACCATCATCAAGTCAAATTTGGAATATACCTAGTTCTTTAGTCTTTGATCAAATACCTGCATTGCTAATTAAAAAAGAAAGTGTGAAAAAGTAGACAGAGGTTGGTGAGTTTTCCCACCTCCAGGTTGGAATCTGCTTCCTTAGAGTCTGAATCCATGTCCGATCAAACAGAGTCCAAGAGAATAAAAAAGTCTATCTCACCTCTCGATTCCGTCCTGGGAGTAGTAAATGCCGTAGGTCTGCACGGCTCCTCCGGTCTCCTCTGGGGGGCGCCAGCTGAGTCGGACAAATCGACTGGACACTAGGACAGGGACCAGGTCGCGGGGGGCAGAGGGGAGGGCAACGCCCGGGCTGGGGGACACTGGTGGGGGATCAGAGGAGGAGGAGTAGTAAGTCAAGGGGGTGCCAGAAGGAGCAGGAGGAGGGCGAGGAGCAGGAGGAGGTGTGTGGGCGGGTCTATACTGAGCGGACGTGGCCTCTGTTTACGGGTTCATCCAGGGGAGAGGGAGGGAGGGAGGGAGGGGAGGGGAGGGGAGAGAGGGGGAGAAGCGGGGACGAGGAGGTGGAGGGTGGGTGGGGGAAGGGGGTGCAGGAGGCAGAGCAAAAGAAAAAACAAAGGAGCAAATGACGGATGAGATGTGCAGATAAGGAGACGTGGAAGAGACAAGAAGGAAGAAAAGGAGGAAGAAGAGCGGTAAAGAAGATCACAGGCAAGAAGAAGAAGCGGCAGAGCATCTGAAGACTTTAGTCATCAATCAGCAGATATCATCACCTGAACGTAAACACTCTGCCTCCTCACAGTTATTCAGAACTCAGAACAATGTGACGATCTAATCAAGGGCCTCGCTGGATTCATTAAAACATTGAAATATGTAGTTACAAATTCAGATTTTTGTTCCTTTGAGAAGTGGATATATGGGGTTTTGGAATAACTGATTTTATAGTGGAGTAGTATAAACTAATTTAAATTCATGACTGAAAAAAAGACATACATGATTTCCCGGAATATGAAAATGTTTCTCGCACTTAAAAATGAAAATGAAAACAAAATGAACAAGAAATGACGATCTTCGTTCTCGACGTGCTGGTTGATCCGCTTTCTGCTTGCTTACATTATTCCATAGTTTTGTTGTAGATCACCTTCCATATTCAGCATCATGTGAAACTCGTTCTGTAAGATTTCTGCATCAATCCCAGTTTTTTTCATTTCCTTAGTAAGAATGTGCTTCAATTACAATGTGAGAACCACTAAAACAACATTCAGTATTTTAACATACAACCACAGACTTATTTTTCTCAATAACTAGTCAACTTACAACTTAGAAAGCTAAGCTCAACGGTCCAAACTTGCAAGAACGCGTAACTCGCAACTGGGTCAACAGCATCCATTATTACACGACCAACAAATCTTTACACCTGTTTCTGTCACTGTTTTCAATAGGAATAAATGTGTGGTGAGATCTAGATAAATATGAAGGAACACAGAGCTGTGGCTAACAAAATAAACATCAGACAAACCAGTTCTGCAGCAACACTTGACATTGTCTCATGTTCAAAATGCTACAGAGAAGTCCGTGTAAAACCATAGACATAAGAAATGGACATTGTCACCGTGACGTCACCGTTGAGTTCGGCGATTTTTCCGTTGCCATCTTGGATTACTAAGTTTTAAGACACTTGGGCTTTGGCTTCACTTGGCTGAACTGAGAAGACTATTTGGTGACCTCTTCTAGTTGGAGTATAAAAATTGTGAGGGTTTGGCTTATGTTTGCCACTGGTAGAAAAGGAATGCATGCTGGGGTCTTTGTCTACTCCAAGTGCACATAAGAAATGAATCCTTGCACAACAGTTTGTATCAAAGTTGATCTTTTTCCTTTTTTTCTGCGTTTGCCTACGAAAGACCAGCAAAGTGTGTCGATTTCTGATCGTTACATGCGTTCAGCCTTTTCAAAACAGCGGCCTCCTGGCTGAAAGATGGCTGGTTGCTGGACCCATGTGTGTGTTTTTGCCATCTTTTTTACTTCCTCATTCACAATTACGTGGACAACATACAAAATGATTTTGTGGGATATCTACATATTAACGCATATTATTTTTCCGTACATATTTTTCGTACTAATGCAAAAGTAAGCTCCCGTATTACCCCCAATAAAACACTTTGCCGACAGCACTCGGGTTGGGGATTCGACGACCTTCACAAGTCCACGAGAACTGATGGAGAACACAGATAGAGTTAAAGGCCTGGAGTTCCTCTGGAGAGCAACTGTGATATGAGTGTGATCAACAGCAGTTCTTCTTTTGATGTTGCCACTAATTATACAGCTACAGAGAACAGTCCCCAAGGCAGAAAAACAGCAATGATCAATGTAACACACACACACACACACACACACACACACACACACACACACACACACACACACACACACACACACACACACACACACACACACACACAGGTATGCATCACAGCTGAAGAGTTTTTAGTGACCTTATGATGGGGGGGATTATAGGAAGATGTCGTCGTTCAACAAAAAATAACGATTACCAACTGAAAACTGATCATCTGAAACCAAACTGTCAGTGTCCTCACAACTCCTCAACTTGTCTCCTTTCCTCCATCATAAACTGAGAAAAATCCAATCTATCCCTGAGGTCAAAGGTCGTGACTCTGTACAGAGTCTAAATGCCTGTGACATGTCTGCACGTGTCAATATAGCTTCATTGACCACACATACACACACACACACACACACAGCTCACATTTCACACTATAAAACGTCATGAAAAGAAAAACAGAGAGGAGGAAAAGGAGAAGGAGGGATGAATAAGGGAAAAAAGAGGATGAGGAGGATAAGGGGGAGGAAGAAAAGAGTAGGAGATGGAGGAAAGAAACAAGGTTGTGGCTGGAAAGAAAGCGAGAAAAAGATGGAAGAAAAATAAGACAGGGAAAAAAAATTTGGGAAGGAGAGGAAAAGAGCAACAGTACAATGAAAGAAAGAGGAGAGAAGGCGAGGAAACAAAGAAATGAACAGTAGGAGTATAAACTGGAGGAAGAGAGAAAGGTAGATGGAAACAGAGGGGGAGTTAACACACCTCCGTTGATCTCAGTGAGATGAGATTTCGGGGTGTGAAGGGCGGATTCGTTCCTGCTCGGTGACCCGGGCCCAAAAGCCGAGCCGGCGCTGAGCAGTAAAGCGTCACTCTCTGCCGAAAATAGACGGGTAGGCTAAATAATAGAGTCAGACACCACAGAAAGAGAGGTGGAAAACAATCTGAATAAGTGCTGAAAATAACACTGCATTCTGCCAGACGGCCGATGATACCCACGCACGCGCCTGCACACACACACAAACACACACACAGAGAGACACACACACACACACATACACACACACACACACACACACAAAAGCCTCCATATTTGTTTTCTATCACTCTGTCCATTTTCTACAAGCTGTTCTGCATTTATATTGTTTCTGCTGCCTGAATGATCTTTAGGGGAGTTTGGTTTCAGCTCTGAGGTTTCTACCAGAAATGGGATTTTTTTTGTGTGTGTGTGTATGTGCATGTGTTATCTAAAAATGCACTGGAAATTATAACTTAGAGATAAATAGAAAAAAAGCTTAAAAATATGTAGAGAACAAAAGAGGCTCTAGATAAACATATACCTTTTGAATAAAAGTACATCCGCCTCCTGAAAATACATTCATACTGAAACATGAAACTCTGTCTGACTTTAAAATGTATATTTGAGACACAATTTTTGTTTTGTGTCTTTGAGATGCAGTAAGAGCCTTCTAGTGTACGTTCAGCCAGGAACATCAAGTCTGGTAGCATCCAAATATGACTGTAGTGGGGGGTCGACATATGACAAATGGCAAACTGTGGCAAATATTGCCCTAAAAGTGATAGGCATTTGAATATCATTAACAATATCCTCATATCGCCCAGCACTACTATCTAATCTGCTGCCGCTGCTTTCTGCTAACACTGCTGTTGCTAACTCCTACTGCTTAACGTTTACACCTTCTACTTCTGTTGACGGCTATGCTGCAGTCCAGTGCTGGTTATATCTGCTACCGCTGATAATAACTGGTAGCGTTGCTGCTAACTGCTACTACTGTTGCTAACCACTACTGGTGCAGATATCTACTACTGCTTCTGCCTACTGGTAGTGCTGCTACTAACTGCTACTACTGTTGCTAACCACTGACGGTGCTGGTTATATCTGCTACCACTGCTGCTAACAGGTAGTGCTGCTGCTGCATTACAAAGACAAATAGCAGTCTCATTAGTTGTTTTTACTTAAACTTAGTCTACTCTCTTTAGTGTCTTTAGCCCAAATACAGACTAAATCTCTTCCTCTCCTTATCATTTTGCCTATAAATATTCCCTGTATCCCTCTCTCTCACCCTCTTCCTCACTCTCTTTTTTTAACCTCTATTTATGCAGAAGAAGACTGCTGAGCTCGTTCACTCGCTTCAGCTTCACTCTGCTTCACATTCATACTGCCTCTCCCCCTCTCTCTCTCTCTGCACTCAATTTCAGGGCTCATTTCAGCCAGCTGCCGTTAAAAACGGTCGTACTACACACACAGACACTAACACATACACACAGACACTAACACACACACACACACACACACACACACACACACACACACACACACACACACACACACACACACACACACACACACACGTCTCTCTGCCCTCTAGTTTTAAATTCCTTTAAAATGGATACTTATTCCTGTATATCTCCACCACTGTGGCTGTGGGTGACTGAGTAAAATCTTTAGAATCTTGAGTGTGTTTGGGTGTGTGTGCGCAATTTGACCGAACTGACCCGAAGATGGAAACTGACTTTAATGGATGAAAGTTGAATAAAGGCACGTGGACACAGAAGAAGAAAAGCATGTACTATAGGTTGAGAAGAATACACAACACTTTGCTCAGATAGCATCTTCTTTTGACATTTAGGTTTTAATTTATTTTCTCTTTGACATCATTTAAAGTTTAAGACTGTGATATTTTATATGAGCCCTGTGACAGACTGGCGACCTGTCCAGGGTGAACCCTGCCTTCGCCCATTGACAGCTGAGATCGGCTCCAGCACCCCTGCGACCCTTAACTGGATAAGCAGGTTACGGAAGATGGATGGATGGATGGATATTTTATATGATATATATTTATATCTCTTCTCCCAAAACTACTAAAAACACGTTAATGAGCCTAAATTTTGCACTGTGTGATATTCATTACCATGAAGAAACGCACTGTAATATTTTTAGACTCAATCCCATTTACACCATTCTGCTGCTATAAATACTCACTAGATCATCGAATGTGTATTAATCCGCAGCTAAAAATGATGACTCAGTAAATGCTTATTTCTTCCTGTTTGGGTAATGTTTTCAAAAAATGAGCCCGGCTGTTTTCTGAAAATAGTTAGCCTCTATGAACAATAAAGCAATATATTTCTGAGTTTTTCTTAAGGATTTCGTAGTTTGAACTGATACGAGGCAACCTCCGCTTCTGAGAAGTGAAGAAAATCTGAGCCTGATTGTAAGTCTATGAGTAGTGACCCTACTTCTCTCTTGATTTATTACCTCAGTAAACACTGTAAACATGAGTTTATGGTCTCAATCTCTAGTTTCACGTCTTCTTCAATACAGCATGATGTTCATTTGGTAAATTATGATCCATTTAGAGTCAAATGGATCATAAAGCAGGGTATGCTTTAGGCCGGGGCTACCCTGTGATTAACAGATCGCTACCTCAGCGTTGTCTGGACTAGGAAGTGTCCAAGCTTTTGTCCTAGAACTTTAACCCTTTCACAGTGTGTTTTATTGTTACATTTTGGTCGACTTGAAATTACTTATTAGGTGTTTTGTTGTACTTAACTTCCCCCTATTGTGTAAATTCTAGTTGCCAAAAAACAACATGGCGACGGACAAAATGTCAGACTGGATGCTGCAAAACCGTAGTCCACAAACCAAAAGGTGGCGTCAAGATGACTAGGTCCATTTCCTCATAAATTGTAGGGGATTAATGCATAGTTGTTTTTTGTGCCAGGATCAAATTATTACACAATGATTGGGGAAAAATATCCCAGTAAACAGAATTAAAGTTCAACTTCACCCGGCTTCTAAAAACTGCACTGCATCAGAGGCTCGCCGATCGTATGTTTCTAACTTGCATTGTGCTTGCTAACAAGCAAGTCGCCAAATCACTGTTATTTTTACATTTCTCTTTCAACACATGTTAAAAAAACAAGACCCAAACATATAAATTAGACAGCTTCTGAGTTTTTGGAGGGAGGTTTTGTTTTTCTTTTTTTGATGGAGCTTGGTTTACAGGTAGCCTCCTACTTTAAGGCTCACCACATCCTGGAAAAAACTCTGTCATGGATGCAGAAAGAGGAATCTGATATCCATCTTCTCTGACTTTATTAGTCAGAAATAACAAGATGAACCTAAATGTTGGACTGTTCCTTCACCGTACCGGAGGCACTGTGAGGCATGGAGTGTGTAAGTGTCGTCTAATTTGTTGTGAAAGCTCTGTGTATGTCTGTGAATGTAAACTGCCCCAGACAGTGTTTGTCTGCCTTTGCAATAATTCACTGTGAAAGCTGAGAGTGTGTGTATGTACATTAGCTGAACCTGAAGGCTGCGTGTGTTTTCAGTAAAAGCTCTGTGTTACAGTCTGTAATTCCAGGTGTTTTCAGTGCAATGTGGCATTTTCTGTGTCTGGAGCCCTGAAGGTTTTTTTTTTTACTGTGAAAGCAGAAAACACAGCTCACACACCGAACTCTGAGGCCCTCATCAGAGCCAAAAATAACCCAAACCCACACCGGGGTGACCTTGGAGAGCTGAGCTAACAGTATGATCAGCCTGTAATAATCAGTGGTTCTGAGTAATATTCCAAGGTCTGAGTGTGGACCACCGTGATACACCTAAATACACTCCAGAGTGCTGTTAACACACTACTAGTCTGCTGACATTCATCCCAACATAACAAACCAAAGATCCAAAATACCACTCTCCCATAGTGCAGCTGCAAATATTAGTGTATCGTCAGCAAAGAAAAGGAACTGTCTCCTTTAAAATACATCAGCGGGGGGCGGCTGTGGCGTAGTGGAGAGCAAGGTAGTTCTCCAATCAGAGGGTCGGTGGTTCGATACCCGGCTTCGGCAGTCGATGTGTCCTTGGGCAAGACACTTAACCCCAAGTTGCTCCCGAAGGCTTGCCATCGGTGTGGACTGGATGTTGCATGAATGTTAGTTAGAGTCTGATGGTGGCACCTTGCATGGTAGCCTGTCATCAGTGTGTGAATGGGTGAATGATATGTAATATACTACTGATTGTAGGTCGCTTTGGCTAAAAGCATCTGCTAAATGACTGTAATGTAATGTAATCTATATAAATTATTCTTACTTGAAAAAAATCACTTGCTATGTATTTGTTTCCCTACAATTTCAGCCTGTTACTAAAGCATGAATATTTTTAAGGTTTAAGGCTACTCAAAACATAACACAGGCAGAAATTATGTTTCCTTCAAAATGCACCGGGCATTTGCAGTATTTTGCAAATACTTGATTTTATGAGTTGATGAGTTGTGAAATGTTTTACTGGTGTATTGTCCATCATTGGTCACTTTCAGGTGTTATCACAGACAGCCGTCATCTCATTGAAAGATCACTGGCGATGACAGTCAAAGTTTTAACTGACTGCATTTAAATGCGCCGGTCTCCTATGGCCTACGTAAGCTGACCTAAAAGAGACTAATGCGGGCTAAACTGCTATATTTAGTCATTCAAATTGGTCACTGTTTCAGTTAAGAGACTGACCCAAAGTTTTGGACCCAGAGAAAGGCTCATTATAATTTTATAACAATGTAAAGAGTAGTAGTTCAGAAAGAGTGTATAAATGTATTAGGACTAAATCATATGACGGATCTTTGCTGCCTGGTGTCCCAGAGGGTAACGTGAAAACAGACCGCTTTATCTCATTGATATGTTTTCATGTTTCATGTTTTTTTTGCCTTAGATTCTCCCTATCTCCGCTTTCTACCAGATGTGAAGCCTTCACCTCTTATCTCACTCTACATTTTAATACCTCATGTTTTGAATATTTTAAAACTACAAAACTCATGGACTGACAGCTTGAGATAAAACAAATTATAATCATAGCGAAAGTTTGAGTTCTTGGTTGATATGATTAAACTTTTAATGAAAAGTAAAATTTATCTGGTGACGCAGAAACTATTTTATATTCTGTTATTGAGAAGAATAGACAGCATCATGTGTATATTTGTCACCGGAGGCTTAAAACTGGACTTGAAAATGTATTTTCATATAATAATGTGAGCACCTCCTGTGTAGAACAGACAAAAAAAGCAGATAAAGAGTCTCCCTTATTCTTTGGATCTACTTTTGGGAGCCGTGTGGTTTCCAGGTAAGCTACTGGACAAAGAATGGTGGAATGGAAAAAGCTGTGGTGCGACTCGGTTGAACTAAAATTGTATCTCTAAAATCTCTGTATCTCTAATATTTTTGACCAAATGCATCTATTTCTTTGATTGAGCACCACTATAAATAAGCATGTAAAGGAGCAGGTGCTCCAGACATCCAGGAATGTTCCACCGCAGAGTTTGCATTAACACAAAATTCTATTACTGACCAAATTATATTAACAATAAAGGAAAAATGTGAAAGCCGACTGGAGACCTTGGAGTGTGTGCAACTGTGCCACTGGTGCAGAAGAAAAATCCCACGTTCAGAGAGTCATGTGAGTCTGGTCTCAATGTGGCAGCAGAACGAAACTGAAGCGGCCAAGAGAAGTCATATGTCCGAGCAAAGATGGAAAAATCATTCATCAGCGTCATGTGCATTGACAATCCTTTATAAATGCATTAAGAAAGTTTTTACTGTATATTAGTTTCTAAAAACGGCAAGAGCTGCTGCCGCCACCCCATGTCCAAATCTGTAAATTGATTTTAAAAAAGATGGATCTAATAATTTCCAAAACTCACAACATGTTTTTATGAAACAGAATATTCGATCCACATTTGTTGGCATTTAACCTTTTGAGGAACAGATAGTCACTGTGTCAAAACCTGTTTGCTCTCCCACTTGCTGCTGCAAACACACTAAGGCGAGGCTTGCATCTGTAAAGACAAGACAGGACAGACATTCAATGCTAATAACACAACTGCTGATCCCCCTGCCCTCAGCAAATGAGTAGGAGCTTCAGTCATCCAGGAATTAACCATTGCCCTGTGTAAACGAACACAAGCACGCAAGAACAAGCAGTCCGCTGCAGTCGTCCAGAACTTATCAACTGGCCTGTACAAATGAGCACAAATTGCAGCTGTCAGGGAGCAATGCACTGACTGGTATAAATGAGCTTGAGCTGCAGTCCAGAAATTATCCACTACCTTGTATAAACAAGCACAAGCTGGAGGTGTCAAGACATGATCCATTGCTCTGTATAAATAAGAACAAACTACAATCATCCAGAAATTTCACCCCCCTCCACCTTCACTGTCTAAATGAGCACAAGATGCACTCGTCCAGGGATTACCCACTGCCCTGTGTTTAGAAAACCAAGAGCTGCAGGTGTCCAGGAATTATCCACGGCCCTGGATAAATGACCAAGGGCTGTGACGGATGAACCTCCACAGCAACAGAGAGCAGCTGAACTGCATTGAATTTGAAAACAGAGGGAGTGAAATATTTTTCTTTTTACATTTCTTTGAACTCTGCTCTCTTTGAACAGCGGGATTCGTTCAATACGTGAAGAGGACGTACAGACACACACTTCCTCTTTCTTCCTCCTCCTTCTGAGTGATGATGAAGGGGCTGATGGGAAGGTGTTTCATCACAAAGGGATCAATGTTGGAAGTGACAACACACACCCACACACACATGCACACACACACAGCGGGGCGACATGTTTAGGCGTAGGCGGTGAGGTACAAACCTCCAACCTCTAGCCAATCGATAGGCGAGGACGAACTCTCTCACACACACACACACACACACACACACACACACACACACACACACACACACACACACACACACACACACACACACACACAAACACAGTATATGGATGACCTTCCACTTTCTCCGATCAATAGAGGCCGACGTCGCAAAAACTGCTACGAGAGGAGAGGAGATAAATATTTCCCTCCCTCTTCCATCTCTCCCTCTTTCTTGGTTGTGGGTTTTTATGCGGAATTTGATTTTGGTTGGGAATTTCTATGCATTTATACTTTGTTTGTTTAGCACTGTCCTCATCCTACATGCATGCAATCCTTTCAAAGCACAAACTCATAAATCTGATTAATTAATTTAACAGAGTATAAAGCTGCCAGAATGCCAAAACCTAAGAAAAAACTGAAAGAGCCTCTCACACAAATGCCCATTTACAAATCTTCAATCAGAATCACTCAGAATATCTTAAAAGAACACTTCAAGGTAGAAAAAATATTCAATTTTTATAAATCCACCAGAAAAAAGGGAAAAATGTTAATATAATACAGTGAAAATGCCTTTTTCATTGACAGTCTATGCATGCAAGTGTAAATCACTGACAATATTAATAGTTCAAAGTTTAAAAATGTAAATAAAACATGCCTGCCGTGTGAATGATTCCAGAGGACTGCTTTAGCAGTCTTCAAAGTGAGCAGTAGAAATGATAAAATATGCCGACAACAAACGTAGCTTCTCATGTTAGAAAGTGATGTGTGGGCTGACGCTGGAGTTACTGAGAGGAGTCAATAAAGCTTTTAGCATTAGCTGAAGCAACACTTTCTCATTCCCAACTCGTCAAATACTCTTGATCGGTTGTCCTAAGCTTCATAGTATGACGCTCTAGGTTCCACTCTAGCGACAGTTTTGCAAGTTTCAGGGACGGAGTGTTGGTTTCTGTTCGTTACTTAACTTACACACTTAGTGTCAGTAAAGTACGTAAGTTACGTAACAAAAGTGAGGAACCCATCTTCGTTCGTAGGATCACACCAGCAAAAAAGCCACATGGGGCCAGTAGAGTTCAGAGCTGGGGGACCGATGGCCCTTTAACCCCTCTCGCTCAGACCACTGCCATTGTCAAACTCCACCTTTTTCTGCATATTTCACAGCTGTGACGCTATCATGGTGACAAAATCTGACCACAGACAGACAGAATTATAAACACCATGCAAAGTAGAGACAAACTTCTTCTATGGTAGTTCATGCTACAGGGGGTGTCTCCAGGACCAGGTCTTGATGTATGGGGTCGGATCATTCTCAATGTTAGTGAATGCCCAGAGAAGGATTCCCCCAGAATATTTTTGTGATTTATATGTAAATGCCTCCTTACATAAAAATGGTTTGTCAATACACACAGAAGTAGGTATCATTATATACATATGTGAACGAAACCCACATAAAAAGATAAATAAGATTGACAAATACATTTCTGATGGACACAGAAATAACTTTGTGTGTGCACAAGAAATAGATAAATGTATAAGAAATAGAAATTTTCATTTTAGTCACAGTTTTTTCAATAATAATAAGAGAATTGGGTTGCCGCTCGCTTGTGGATGGAAATGACTGCAGACAGATCGCTGCCGTGTTTTGATTTGTTTTGTTGTTTTGGAGGCAAGGCAGAGAGTCACTCAAAATCTGTCTGTCAGGAGGAGGGACATGGAGAGCAGCAGAAAGACGTGGAGGACAAAAGGGGAGGGAGAATGAGGAGGTGTGAGAGAGAGAGAGAGAGAGAGAGAGAGAGAGAGAGAGAGAGAGAGAGATAAAGAGGAGAGGGAGGTGGTTGAGGACATAGAAAGGAAAGTTTTGGAGTAGAACATTCTGAACACTCTGAAGAAAACTTCATCCAGGCACTGATTTGTACTACAGCGTTGATTATATGCACATGATATTGTGGAAGTATTCATGCGTTTTTATTTTTAAGCTTTAAGCTTTTGCACACTACCTGCTACAAATATAGCTTCTAGCTAGTGGAGCGTTTAGCAGCTAAAGAGACATATGATTTCCTCGAGAAGTGGTGGAGACCAAAAACGGAGCTAAAAGTTACATTCATGAAAAGGCCCCAAACTATAAACACATTCAACAGTTTCTTATCGGAATGCAAATTATTGGTGTATAATGTAAAGATATTTGTTGACAAAAATATAAGTAAAAACATCATTACATTACTGTTGGGTGTAGCTTGTTATAACCTATCTATTAATTGTTAACACATTGCTTATTAAAGCTAAATTGTTGGATCTAAAGTGTTCCCAATTAAATAATTAATGGAGGTCAGATCTCCCAAATCCAGCAGTTCAATATGTCTTCATACAGCACTTTGTATTATATCTTAGTTGTTTTGCTATGTTTCCAGCGTTGTACAGCAAGCTTCTGCATGTTGAGGCAACAAACCTACTTGGTAAAGTGTAGGGAGAGATGGTAGTTTGAGTAGGAATAACTAAGGAATAGGCGTTACTTATGAACAGTCGTTGCGTGACAAATAAATCAACTCTTTTATGTCACACGGGATTCCTGAGTGATAGTCCTGTGTTTGTTTGACCCACCCGTCTACCTCAACCTCCTTTCTATACACAGACTGTGCAGCTCTTTGAACTACGTCACCTTTCCTGGCTCAGAATTAAATACAAACTGATTACATGTATTGTACAGAAATTACAATGCGTTACTTTTTGGTACTGGTAACGCTATGAACAGTGAGAACATCCGGAACAGTTTGGAACCGACATTGAGCACTGCGTTCAGAGGCTCACTTCCTATCCTAAACTTTGAGCATGAATGCAGCGTCCTAGCAGACTTATTGATGGGTCTGGACACTCAACTGAATTCACACACAAAAGAAGAGAAATACCTAAAAATATTTAGGTTTCATATAAATGGCTTTTTTTCTTATTAATCTTGCTACCTTACCTACATATATATATATTTTTTTGTTTATTTTATGATCATGGGAATCACTCAGTCAATGTGTGAACAGGAAATTGATGCTGTGAAGAGCGGAGGTGAGTTGTATTTTCATATTTCCATTGTGTTTTGGAATGAGAAAATGGTCAGAACACACACACACACACACACACACACACAAACACACACTGATCTTCTTCCTTACGCTCTCAGGCAAACACTTAATATGTATCGATACCTGTCACACACACACACATCATCCTGATCATCATCATCATCTGGTCCTCACAAGATAGACGATGGGAGAGGAGAGGAGGCTGCCGTCACCATGGCAACAGACAGAGTCCCCCCCACCTCCACACACACTCCTGTTGTAGAGTGGGGGTAGAGTAAAGTGTGTGTGTATGGAGGGAGCGGAGGTGACGGAGTAAAGCGTTTCTCTGTGTGTGAGAGATAAGGTGCGTGCGTGTGTGTGTGTGTGTGTGTGTGTGTGTGTGTGTGTGTGTGTGTGTGTGTGTGTGTGTGTGTGTCTGCGTAAGGTCAGACGCTCACTCTGGAATACAAATCTGTCATGGCTGACACACTTCCTCCTCTCTCTCTTACTCGCCCTGCCCTTCGCTTGACCCTCCCGTCGCTTACTCTCTCTTTTTTTCCCTCTCCCTCTCTCTCCCTCCATTCATCCACATCCTCCCTCTACTTTTTTCCACAGAATTGTATTGGGGCGATTTCATTTTCTAAAATCTCTTATCCTCTCTCCTTTTCCTCATTCTCTGTTCTTCCGCCTCCTCCTCCTCTCTTTTTCAGTCTATCCTTCTCCATCCATCCTGATCCTCCCTCTACCTCTCCTCCTCCAGCCGCCTGAAAAAGATCTGGGGTGACTATCTCTTTCTCCCTCTTTCTCTCTGCAAACGTAACCTTCCATTAGGGGTGTATTAACATAAGAAGAAAGCATGAAATTAATAAAATAATGATACAATTTTTAAAAAGGGAGAAAGAAAGTGAGAAGAAAATAAATAAATAAATAAATAACATTAAATCAAAATGCATTCATTTGTATTCCTAGGCTGATCATAAGTGAGTGAGTTAGCTGTTGGCACCACTAAAAGTAGGCTAAATTATCTATAAGCTGTTTGCCCAGTAGCCATGGATGAACAGCTACTACCACTTTAATAGTGAACAAAACTTGAAAAACCATGAGGAGCATCGTTGTTCAGGTGGATAATGAGAGAAATAATATCCTTGGGAAATGTAAATCACTCTGGAAATGTGAAGAAGAAAAAAATTCCTAACTTCATGTTTTTTTGTCAAATCATATCGACAACATTATACGTAAAATGGGCGGGTCTATTATGTATAGGTTTCACTCTTGCTTGTTTACCACACTAAGGCGGCTGCACAATGTTTGGTTTTGACCCATCTGGACTATTAAGGAGGATCTGGAGCTTCAAATAGTTCAGAACTTAACTGCATGACTTGTCTTTAAAGGTGAAGTCATATACATGTCTTGTAATGGAGTTTAACAAAAGTATCGTAACTGGAGACTGCTGTTCGGTTAAAGAGCAACTTAAGAAGCTCCTGAGCCTAAAGGTGGAACCATAGACTGTATATAAGAAGTGGACGTATCATCGTGATATCACCCATTGGTTTGTGGACTGATATTTTGAAGCCTCGAGTTTGGAGAGTTCGGCGATTTCTGAAGTTACCATATATAGAAAGTTGGGGAGTGACATAGAGACGCCGTATATGGCTGTGGTAGTCAATCACAGTGAGCCTGCCCTAAAGCATACTCTGCTTTATGGTCTATTTGACTCTAAATGGACCATAATTTATTAAATGAACATCATGCTGTATTGAAGGGATAAGGGAATAACTCAAGTGAGAAGTAGGGTCATTTTCTCATAGACTTCTATACAACCAGAGGAGTCGCCCCCTGATGGTCAGTAAAGAGAATGTACGTATAAGACACTTCCACATTGGCTTCACTTGCTGCTTGGGTGGAACCAAAAACTACATCTTTAACTATATCCGCCAGGGGGATTGTGCGATAGGTCGAATGGCAGCGAGCTGAAAGCTGTAGAGCTGTTTTCTACAGGGGGTCCTGTACTGTTCATTCAGACAGGAGGTGAGGAAATCCTGAGTCATGACTGAAGGTGGAGCAGAGGCTGGTCTTCAGTCTTGCAGCTTTCTTCGTTGAATCATGTGTTCTAAAAGAGCCAAATAATATATTTTTTCCCCCAAGAATAACGTTTAATGAGAATACACACTTTTACAAAGCTGGACAAGTGACAGTAGATAATATGGCTCTTCCACAACCAAGAGCTGATGCTGTAAAGAAAACAGGCCACTCACTGGAATAATGTACCATCAGCAACAGACTGCTACTGTTTATAGCGTATAGTTGAAGCATGACGAGATTACAGTAGGAAGTCGAGGGTCATATTCTAGAATATTTCAACACATTCTCATTTCCAACCGGTGAAAATACGGACGCTTGGTCAGTGACCCTGAGCTTCAAACTATGACACTCTAGGTTCCCCCTCTAGAGTCAGCTTTGGACATTTCAGGTAAAGGGAAAGTATTTTCAAAATAAACTTACTTTTACTTAGATTTTAGGTTGACTTGCACAACAAATATACTAAATTAGGTTTTAGAAAATAGATTGTGGTCTGGGTTTAGATAAGTATCTTTGTTACTTAACGTGACTACGCTCCTTATACAACTGGGGTTAGTAAAGTCTGAAAGTTATGCAACAAAACTATGGGAAAAATAAATACAATAAATTAAATAATTTAGTAAAATATAATGATAATGTCAATAATAAAATAGAGCAGTACTTTGAGAAGTGATTAAAAAGGATCACTGATTCTGCTAGCCTTATCTTCTCAGGCAGTTCGTTCCAAAGCAGAGGGGTCCTGATGGCAAAAGCATGGTCACCTTTAGTTTTTAGCCTCGACTTTGGAACAAGCAGAAGGGACCCACCCCAGCTTCTAAGGCTGCGAGCTGGCTCATAAGGGGTCAACATTTCCTCTATCTATTTACTGGGGCCAGACCCAGACATGCTTTAAAAGTGATCAGTAAAAAATCCACTATTTCATCATCAAACCATCTCCTCCAGAGAAACCATAAGCTAGTCAGAATGAGAAAGTGTAGGCAGACATGGAGAGAGGGGAAACAACCATCTCCAAATAAATAGCAAAGATAGTTAGTGCCTATCAAGAAATGAAGGTGAGGACATCTTATGAAGATGGAAACATAATAAATCATAATAACGATGATGGGTTTTCGTATTGGGTTTTGTCATGCTACCATTATAATATGAAAGCACAATAACCATTTTTCAACATGATCATACTCCATATAGTCTGTGTTTTGCGACGGGTCAAGAAGAAAATGTCTTAGTCCAACAGAAGTCCAACTCTAATATCATCATGATTGTATTATATTAGCAATTACATTGCCTTGTGAGTCAGACAATGAGAAGGTCAAATTACATGATGGGTTCATTTAAAAAAGACAAGAGAGATAAATTAAACGATAACAGGAAGAGTGTGGACAGAGTGCCAGAGAGTAAAGACACATGCTTTCTATTGGGACACATTGAGGTCAAACAGAAACAACTTCACATTCACTGAAGACAGCACGCCGACAAACTGCTGCAAGTTACTCAAGGAGGGAGGAAGGTAGGAAGGAAGGAAGGAAACAAGAAAAAAAATACTAATGAGGACAGACAGAAGGAGGGAGGAGATAATTAAAGAAAAAGAAGATAGATAGATAAATTGACAGATAGATGTGTGTGTGTGTGTGTGTGTGTGTGTGTGTGTGTGTGTGTGTGTGTGTGTGTGTGTGTGTGTGTGTGTGTGTGTGTGTGTGTGTGTGTGTGTCCTGACCTTCAAGCAGCCTTATACATTTGCAATTCAGACCTTTACGCACACACAAACAAACACAGTCCTAGTCCTAAATTCATTCACCTCACTCATTTTTTGTTACGGATGAAAGATGAAAGGAAAAGAGAGACGGGACAGAGGGGTGATGGAGAGATAAACCACCGCTGTCCAAAATGAGATTCCGAGAGAGAAAGGAAGGAGGACGGGAAAAAAGAAAAGAAAAGAGAGACACATGGAAGAGACAGGGGGCGTTCAGGAAGAAGGACCTGAACCACAGACTGACATCAGATCAGTGGTCTAAGGGTTTAAAATCCTGATCCAGATTTTAGATCAGATCCAGACCAGGATTTGACTGAAACCGCACTGCAGCGGAGCACAAGAGAGGACTGATGAGACTGTAAAACAGAGAGAGAGAGAGAGAGAGAGAGAGAGAGAGAGAGAGAGAGAGAGAGAGAGAGAGAGAATGTCTTTTGTTCGGGAATGAATATTAACAAACACACAATCTAGCTCTCTGACACCAGACCACACACACCGCTTTATACAAAATGATAAAGTATGGTTTTAGTGTCCTTAAAGTAACTGTGAGGAACTTTTAACTGATAATGAAACAGTCTCCATTCAACAGACCATCGGAGAGAGGATTGCCTGTTTCTATATAGCTATACTAAACTAATGTTTATCATCGGGGGCACCAAGGTCGCATTCTGCACGAAAATCTGACAAAATCTTGAGGGTTCGCCATGAAACTCCATCAGCTCAGACTGTGTGGAAGAGAGCAGCCAATCACTGACAGAACCACAGCCTTTGACCTGTAGTATGAGCTCCAGCAGGAGGCCCAGAGCTCCATGGCTGGGAAGAAGCTGCTCCTCCTCCATGAGATTTTTGCCTCAAGACATGGTGTTTTGAATTATAATTTGTCATTTGAAACAACACATACTTTTAGGAAATCTTAACTAGGAAAATAATGTCAAAAGTTCCTTTTAACTAAAACAAGAGAGTTGAAATCACTAGTTGGGACAAATAAACCCAAATGCATAATGAGCTTGCATTGCTAAGTTAAATCAACAAGTACTAACGATCATGTCAACTTAGAGCGAGTAATCCAAAGCTAAAGTAAACTCAAAATCATGAGTTGAAACAATTTGAAAATCCGATCAGACTTTACTTGAAACTGAAAGGCAGAAATTGAACTTTAAGTTGAACCACATGGATTTTTATTTCAGTGCACAGCTACCGCCTTCGACCTGCAGTTTGAGATCGAGAGCTCTGTGCCTGGGAAGAAGCTGCTTCTCCTCCTCCAGGAGCCATGAGAAAAAACAGAACCCAGACTAGGCGGGGTCAGGCGGTCAGACCCTGCTGCGGTATAAAAGAGAGGTTTTCTAAAGGGGACTCTGGTCCCAATAAATGATACCTCTTCTGTCCAGAGGGACCACCAAAATCAACAAAAAAAGTTCCTCATTGAAGCTTTAACTAAAAATGACATAATGACATAATGAAATAAAATTGAAAAATGAAGATAGCGATGCATCTTAATCATCTTAATCTGCTCTAATCAGCAGTGAATGACCTATTTGTCAGGTCTACATAATTTTCAGTTGTCACAGAAGCTGCTCTAGATAACTGCATGGAGCAGTTATCTTAACGTCTGTCATGTTGCTTGAATAAATATATGATGTTACTATTTCTTCAATTGACTATAACAGCCTTCTGATGAACTGGCTGTGTTTTAAAGTGGGAAGCCAGTGAGGGTTACATTACTAGCAACAAGGGAGAATAAAAATGACAAACAAAATCTATATGAGCTGTTAAGACCCGGTATGTGAGCATCACCAACTGCGTTAATGAAACCAATCTAAACTGACGCCACACTGTGAGTGAGTGTGTGTGTGTGTGTGTGGGTGGGTGTGGGTGTAGGTGTGTGTGTGTGTGTGTGTGTGTGTGTGTGTGTGTGTGTGTGTGTGTGTGTGTGTGTGTGTGTGTGTGTGTGTGTGTGTGTTTGCGCTGAGTGAATGATGGATTTGTGTAAATGTATGTTGGAGGGATTTTAAGTATGCAAGTATAATTGTGTGTATGTGTGAGTGAGTGTGTGTGCGTGTGTGTCTGAAGAGTCACTCCAAGTATCAAGAGGCCTGGCATCGCCAAGGGTAACAAGGTGTTATGCTGACAATCACACACACACATCCACACACACACACTCCCGCCGTGATTTCTCGTGGGAATGTCTGATTGGCCGCTGTGAGCCTGCTGGGATGCTCGGTTCCCGTGGCGATAGTAACCAAGCGATAACACCAACCATCTGACCCTCTTAATGTCCATCTGTGCCACTGGCTCAGGGGAGAGTCAACACACTGAACAATGATTAAAGCCGAGACAGACTGAAAGAAAGAAAGAAAGAAAGAAAGAAAGAAAGAAAGAAAGAAAGAAAGAAAGAAAGAAGAAAGAAAGAAAGAAAGAGAGGTTAAGAAAGACAGAAAGAAAGAAAGAAAGAAAGAAAGAAAGAAAAAGAAAGAGAGAGAAAGAAAGAAAGGCTATGAAAGTAAGAAATGGAGAGAGAGATGGAGAGAATGAAAGAAAGAGATTCTGAGAAAGACAGACATGGAGAGAAAGAAAGAAATGAGAAGGAGAGAAAGAAAGAAAGAAAGAAAGAAAGGAAGGAAGAGAAAGAAAGAGAGGGAGGAAGAAAGGAGCAAAAGAAAGAGGACAAAATAAAGAGAGAAAGAAAGAAAGAGAAAAAGAAAGGATAGAAAAAAGAGAGAAAAAGATTGAGAAAGAAAGAAAGGGAGAGCAAGAAAGAAAGAAAGAAAGGAGATAAAGAAGAAAGAAAGAGAAAGAAAGAGAGGCTTTGAAAGAAAGAAAGAAAGAAAGAAAGAAAGAAAGAAAGAAAGAAAGAAAGAAAGAAAGAAAGAAAGAAATACTAACAGAACCAGAGAAAGAAAGAAATAAGGAGAGAAAGAAAGAAAGTCCAGGTTTGATAACAATGGTCAGGTGACAGAACTTAATTAGCTGGCTAATATTGCTGCTAACAAGTACGTCAATCAGTTAGTTAGTTAGTTGATTAGTTTACAAGTTAGTCAATCATACACTTAGTAAGCTAATGAGTATGTTTGTCAGTTCAGACGATTACATATCTGTAATTTCCTTACTTTGGTTGTTGATTAGCTGTCTAGGTGCTAGTTCATCTGTCAGTTTGTTAGTTAGTTAGGTAGATTTGTGATTAAATAGTTTCCATGTTGATAAGTTAGTTGGTCAGTGAGATAGGTGGTAAATTACTTATTTTAGTTGGTCAGTAACACAGTGGATTAGCGGATTAACAAATTACTTAGTTTAGACACATGATGGTCATCCAGGTAGAGTTTTCTGTTGGATCAAAAAACACTTTATCCACTCTCTTCTTCGTCATATTTCACAATAAAAGCATTGCAGAGAGGGAAAATATTTCGCCCCCAACTGCAGGGAGGCTCTTAATGTAAAAGAGATTTTGCATCGACAGCAAACAGCAGCACCGGGCAGCGATATTATCGGCTATGGATATCACTGAATATGGATTAGCCCGGTTTCACATAAACAGGATCACAACCCTAATAATATACAGTGTGAATATAACTGCAATCAATGTCCCTTGCCCTTTTTTATCCTCGCACACACAGACACACACACGCACACACACACGCACACAAAAACACAAACACACAGCTGCTGGTTCATTTATATGCAAAGTGATTCTATCGCGCTGACTCAGGTGTTCTGCAGACTGGCTGAGCACATCTTCATGTCTCTGTGTGTGTGTGTGTGTGTGTGTGTGTCGGTGTGTGTGTGTGTGTGTGTGTGTGTGTGTGTGTGTGTGTGTGTGTGTGTGTGTGTGTGTGTGTGTGTGTGTGTGTGTGTGTGTGTGTGTGTGTGTGTGTGTGTGCGTGTGTCGGTGTGTGTGTGTATGTATGTGTGTGTATCAGATGGTGGTCACTGCTGTCAGACCACATGACTAACTGAAATTTAACCCAACACAAACAACAACACAACAAAACAAACAACGGCCAAATCCAGACTCCGGCTGTTCTCTCAGTCCGACTGAAACATCCTCCTCATGGTGAGTCATGGCTCATTGTTGAGCTCAAGTTCATCTTGTGATGTCATTCAGAAATGGAAGCACGTGACATGAGGCAGAACTGGGAGCAGTCAACGTAAATCTAAGGAGAGGTCTCCTTATGTCCTCCTTTGTCACCTAAAGCTGCTCAGACACGTTTTTTTTGTAATTATCAGTTTTAATTATGACTTTAGTGGTTAAGAATGCCATAACTCATATGCATGACACTTTATTCCTGTAACATATAACATGTTATTATGACCTCCCTAATTCAAAGGCACATAATCCCTCTAAATCATCCCTACAAGTGAGTGGCAGTGTCTGTATTCACAGGGATTCTTCCTCAGCCTGTATGCTCTCTTTTCTTTTCTTTTCTTTTCCCTGTATTCGGGATGTTTCTTGGTGTCGGCAGCCTCTGTGAAAACGTAGCGGCCAGGTGCCAGATCATTGGCCATGAAGAAGTTACAAAAGTAGCAGAGACAGAGCAGAAAAAAAGCAAATATAAATAAAAGTGGCTAATAGGAGAGTGGAAAAAATATTTTTTTAACCTCAATAACCGCAATAAAACCGTGACCGACAAATCCTACTCTAAAACTTAAACAGTAATTATCACTCTTAATTAAGACTTCAATAACACAAAATTACTACTTCAATAACTCTTAATAATGACTTACAAAACTTGAACTTCATTATTAATCATTATTATGAGATATATGTGGTAATAATGCGAAATAATTTAAATAATTGATGCAACAACAAAATTCATTTTTGCCATTAGATATTTTTCTCTGTTTTCAGTATTTATTAGAGGACATGTGGCAAATGTTTGTACTTGGGTTAATGCAATCTCCTTCAGTGGTTTTCAGCTTTAAAATATCAAGCCAGATCGCTCTCATTACGATCTGATTGATCATGTAAATTGCAACATAAGCATTACAGTACAAAAGGTAAATATTAAAAACGTTCTACTTTGCTGTCAGAACAATATACTATCTGCACTTACAACATGCAATAGGAAGTGCACCAGTCAGACACTGTTGAGTTCATACTCTGATTTTCACACTATATATAAACAGGAATTCATTGATTTACAAGGCTCACTACTGCAACCCGACGTGAGAAAAAGAATAAAACTGACCACAGAAGGTTACAAATGAACCTGTGCAGATGTGATGTCTCAGGAAATACAGCGTGTTCGGAGAGGAGATGATGTCACGACAGGCATGAAGACAACAGGTGGTGATAGCAGGTTGTTTTATATCAATGAGAAGCGAGAGGGACACCACATGTATCAGCTGTGTGTATGTGTGTGTGTGTGTGTGTTTGTGTGTGTTCCTACCTGGTTCTCGGAGGAGCAGCTGAGCCATCGCCTGCGAGCTGCCGGCTGAATTTTCAGCTACACACTGATAAAATCCTTCATCCGACTTCACCAAACCCAAAATCTGCAGGTTACTGCCGTCCTGAATAACAGACACATACAACGTGTCAATAAAGGCTCTCAAAAGTATATCACAAAACCTGGCTTAAACCGTTAAACAAACAAGTTACACACATTTAACAAAACCATCACAAAAAACGGGAGAGAGTAAGGGGATGTGTGGATGTGTGGGTGGGTTTATCTGTCACACAGTCACAATGTGGGGACCTCATTGTAGATCATGACATTTTAGAGTAAACACTTGATTTAAGGTTAGGGTATGGTTTTAGATTTAGGAAAAGTGAGGGTAAGGGTTAGAACAGGCTGGTAGGGTTCGGGTAAATCTCCAGGAAATTAACGTTAGCCAATGTAATGTCCCCAAAAATCATGAAACCACGACTGTGTGTGTGTGTGTATGTGTGTGTGTGTGCGTGTGTTATCTCTTTATTGCAGATTATGGGATAACAGATTAGAAATTATATCCAGATTATCGTATTATGTCCTCATGTCAGATTAGGAGTGATATACTCACCACTGTGCTGCTCTTACTTTCTCTTTCCGACAAACATGCTTTTTTTATTAAGTATTAAATTCTGATCGCGTTTGCTGTTAAATTGGTAATGTTCTTCTTAAACAATATTTTGTTGTATTTGTTAACATTCTCATTACATCCCGACAGCAATAAATAACTCACTGCTCTGACAAAAAATGTAAAATAAATCTGGTATCTGTGGCCATCAGGACTGAGATGAGCCCGTTCATTGTGATCATTTTGAGGTATCCTTGCAACGATTGACTTGAGATGGTAGCATAAGAGCTATCAAAACTGTTGACTGATTATTATCTGAGTGACTTTGTATTAAGGTTTATGAATATTGTTTCAAGAATTAGTGAAAAATTAACTTTACTTACTTTTTTCAAAAGTCTTTATCACAATAGTAACAACATTGTACAGATAACAATATTACAGTTATTTTCAATATATTGATTCCTGATTAATGCTATACGGATGGGTTTTGTAGATAATGATTTCAGTTGTATATTTTTTCCTATCAACAACTCTCTCCACACTCACAGAGGTATTTTACATTTTACTGATTAAAAGTTACTTTATGATTTAAATCTAGAGATTATCTGTATAGTTTCTGGGTTTGCTGTGACTCACCACTATCTGGAAGTAGTCGCTGGGGATGACTTCCTCTCCGTTCTTCATCCAGCGTACAGTCGGCGGCGGGTTTCCCGTCACAGCACACTCCAGCTCGATGTCCGTGGACTCGTAGGCGTACGTGTTGGTCGGGTAGTTCAGGAACTGAGGAGGCACTGCAGAAAAAACACAAAACAACATATAAACAACAGAGCAACAATCCCATTTCCCATGCAGTTTAACACATATTTTAAAATGTTTAGTACGGCATATTATATTTATTACCAGTATTTAGAATCTTAGTTATTGGTCTTGTGCTCTAAACTAGCAAAAACCTCTCTTTCATCAGGTGACTCCATTCTTGGGGGCACCATCAGGATGCAAGGCAACCAGCACTGACTTGGAAATCACTTCTCCTGGCCAAGAAATAGACCAGCACAACCTCCATAAAACCACACCTTCTTACTTTTTGACAGACCCAGGCTAACTGACTTAGCTAATATTAGCTAACTGGCTGCTACCTGTACGACGACTAAGCCCAAGGGGGACAAGCGGCCTACTCTCCGGGGTTTTGGTTAGCCAGCAGATATCCGGGCCAACACTTCCTATTCCAAAAGCTGCTCATTTCTTACGTCCGACTAGCGACTTCAGACCGAAGTTAGGGCTGAGAGTAAATCATTATCAGACGATAGACGGTCAGGGATAGCATTTAGTTTCTTTTGCTTTCCGCCTCTTTTGCACTCCACACAAACCGTTTACCTGCATTCAACCAAAGCTTGCTAGAACGTGATTGGTCAATACTACCTGGACTACAAACTACAAAAAGCCCCCGTCTGTCCTGCTGTCCACCCGTCTAGTGCAGCTTGATCTGGGATTAACTATGGGTCTGGTCCAGGTCTCTGTGAAGATGTGGACTCAACAGTCACCGACCTCCCACTTCGTTCATCCATCATATTTTTATATTAGACAGCCAGCAGCATGCTGGGTAGTGGAGTAGCCTCAAGTCCTAGCTGGGTTAGCTTAGCTTTCATCTCGGCTCTCCTCCCTCTCCTCTCTGAAGCAGTTTGGTGGTGTTTGGTCCAGCAGGTCTGGCTGGTTGGTCGGCCGTGGACGGTGATTGTCTCAAAGTCTGCTGCACTTATTCCAATCTCCACGCTTCATTTTCAGATGTTGATGAATGTATTCTGTCATATGCTTATAGTGAAGAATCTGTTTATAGATATGATCAGAGCGCTAAATACATTTTCAGTTTGTGAACGATTGGAGTAGGAACAGCTGTTTGCGGCTTGCAGCTCTGTCTCTCTCTTTTGTTACAACCATAAAAAGAAACCATTTTGTTGTCCGTCTGATGATCTTTCTGTTTCAGTTTCAGTTCCACAGACAGCACACCTAGCCTCTGTACACAACAAACACCGCTGTCCATGGTTCTGAAACAACCCTGTTGATAATCAATGGAGTGGGTGATGCTGACCGATTTTAATTGATTTTAAAATATCAAAAACATCCATGAAAGCTGTCTTCCGTCTGTGATCTGAAGTGACTGCTGGTAGACTTTCTACAGGCTCACTACGCTGTAAACAGGAGGGCGAGGATGGTGAGGAGGGAGAGGTCACTGCCATGTTCCAGCTGTCACTGAACGTTGTCTTTGACGATGTGGACAGCAGCTCGCGGCTGAGAAGAGCGCAGACATGAGGCAGAAGCCATTTTGAGCCTCAACGGGGGACGAGAACGAAGCCTGCAGGGCCTCATAAGGCAGTGAGCGCCGTGGCAACGCTGTCAGCATCAAGACAACAAACATTCTCTCCCCAACAGCAAACACACACACAGGCACACACACACAAACACACACTAGAACGTCCTGTAACTGTCAATGAACACACACACACACACACACACACACACACACACACACACACACACACACACACACACACACACACACACACACACACACACACATTACAGTCATTTAGCGTGCGCTTTTTACACACAATGTCACAGCTTCCTGAGCCCTGGTACATATTAAAACATAAAATGAAAAGTAAGCGGACATATGAGTATTTCCCATATGTGTGTATATTGAAAATAAAAGAAAGGATAAATGGGTGGAGAATGGTAAGGAGAAGAGAAAAAATAGTAAAGAAAGAAGGAGGATCAAAATAAGAAAGATATTAGGGAAGGACACAATGCAAAAGAAAAAGATAGGAAAGACCTGAGAAGAGAAGTTACAGAGGGATTGAAAAAAAAGGAAGAAGGAAACAAAAATGGAAGAAAATCAGAAAATAAAGGAGGAGAGGAATGAGGAGGAAGTATAAAAGTGAAGACAAAGAGGAGATGAAAAAGCAGAAAAGGGCAGAGAAAGAGAAAAGATAGAAGTTTGGGAAAGTTTGAATGAGGGAACACAAGAGAAGGAAGAGAAAGAGATACCGAAAGGAAGACAAAAAGAGTAGAAGGGGGAGAGTATGAAGAGAAAGCAGAGAGAAAACAGGAAGGAAGATAACAGGAAATAGTGGAATAGAGCAAACAACAGAATGAAAGATAAACTAAAAGGTATGAGAATAGGATGAGAGATGGATGAAGGGGAAGAAATGGAAAGAGATGGAGAAAGGACAGGTAGAACGTTAGCAGAGGAGGTGAGTTGTGTATGTGTCTCCCATCGATACATCATTACCTGGTGGTGTAACTTCATCACTGCAGTAATGCTCTAATTAAGAGCTAACGATTTCCTTTAAACCCCGAGCTGCTGCACCCTTGCCACGCCAACAGCTACACAGATGTGCACAAACAACTCCGGCTGCTACACGTGTCCAGGAATCAGTCCCAGACACTGATCACCAGAGACAAGGGAGGACACGTCTGAACCAATCAGATGAAGCCGAGTGTTGCAGAAGTGTGCTCGGCTGCAGTTCTTCTCATGTCCTGTAGTTGCTGCTCTGGGTTAAAGCTCTGGATGCAATGAGGTGATGGGAAAACACCCGACTTCTCTTAACAAATACAAAGTTAAAACTGTTTTTACATCACATGTTCAGTTGTGTTCCAGTTCCATACGATATGCTTATCATGTTCTATGTTTTCTAATTGCATAGTACACTGTGTTTGCAAAGAAAAGGTATTCATTGTTTTGTGCTAACAGCAATTGATGCACTACTTCTGCCATCATATTTCAGTAAAACTTTGACTAGAATGTCACTACCAATTAAACTTAACAAAAAGAAAAAAATTCCCCCCTTAACTTAGATTTAACCTGATTCTGATGAAGGCGGCATACTCCGGTTGTGACAAGTGAAGCCAATGTAGAAGTGCCTTAAACTTGCATTCTCTGTAATGTCCATCAGGGGGCGACTCCTCTGATTGTATAGAAGTCTATGAGAAAATGACTCTACTTCTCTCTTGATTTATTCCCTCAGTAAACATTGTAAACATGAGTTTATGGTCTCAATCTCTAGTTTCAAGTCGTCTTCAATACAACATGATGTTCATTTCGTAAATGATGGTCCATTTAGAGTCAAACAGACCATAAAGCAGGGGATGCTTTAGGGCGGGGCTACTGTGATGGGTAGGATAGGGATCTTTACATCAATCCTCTCCAGTCCAAATATGGTAACTTCCGTTAAATGTTTGCAAAAAGCCAAGATGGCAATGGCTAAATGTAAGCTGTAAGCTAACGCATAAGCTAATTTAGCTTTGTTCACTCCAAAACACAACATTAGTTTCTATAAAGGGCACGACATGGTAGTAAAAAAACATTGCTGTGGAAATTAGTTTGAATTGATAAAGCGAATGGATTAATAACCAAGTTAACAGATGAATACACAGTAAGAGCAAAATGTTCTTTGAAGAGGCTGCTCCGATCGATTGGCAACCAAATGTTATCAAAAGTCTCTATTAAGGCGGACCAGATGAAGCAAAAACTTGTTAGACAATATGTCTACGTGCTTCCAAAATGGCTTCAACAGTTGTGTCTCTGTCACTGTTGAAATGTTGTCCTGCCCTGCTGACCTGTATAAATGGTGCAGGCAGGTAATGGTGCAGCACGAATGCAAAAGAATGGAAAAAAATGCAAAAGTGCAAAATAGAATACCATTAAGAGTAATGTAAATAAATATGGTAATATAACTTAAATAGAAAAAGGTAAATTAAAATAACAAAAGATTAAAAACAAGAGTAAAAAATATAAAGTGTATAATAAGTAAAATTAACACCGGTGCCTAATAGAAACTAAAATAGAAAAGTAATATTGTGGATTAATAGAAGGCATCAAATAGACCCTGTGATCTCTGATCAGTATCAGCCGACACTGCCTCCAGCGATTGGTGATCGGCCCGGAAAATCCTGATCCGAGCATCAGATAGTTTAAGGTCATCAACAGACACATTACCAGTCGGGATTGTTAAAAAATCTGAGACATGGGCTTCCAACCAGAGGTCTGGAACCAGACCTGTACCCCAGAAATCCACGCAAGTTGATTTCCATGAAAATATGTTCCTTTACCATTTGAAGAAGTAGAGTAATGGAAGGGATAACATCTTTCAAGTTACCTCTGTGGAGGCAATAATAATACATATCAGAAGATATGAAGGGTGATCACTGTTTACCTGTGGCCTGTCACACACACGAGGTAACCATAAGACATATTATCTCTACTCTATATTTAAACTATCTCCTATGTTGCCACACATCGGATACTGCAACACGACCTCTCCTGTTTGACCGGTTTCCTCAGAAGTTAGAGGAAAAGCTGTGTTTCTTATTCCTCAATGATCTCTTTCGTCGCCATGGTAGATTACCCAGCAGCCTTTGTTGTGTTCTGGGAATTCCCTCAACGTCCACGGATTGTTTGGATGTTTTTTTCTTTCCTGCAGAGCCGCAAGGCTAACACTGATTACCTGGTCATCTGAGGAGACGTGTTAACAAAAAGCTCATTTTTCAGGCAACTCTTTGTGATGCGAAACGACAACAGGCAGGACGCCGCGTTAATGCCATTCTACTTCCTGCTGGAAACAGCTGAGGGCGGCCATTCATATGGTAATAAAGATGCATCGACAACCGGCCGACCTCTGCCAGACACAACAAGTCTGACTCCACGTCGCTGGATACACAACACTATCACCTGGATCATTATCATTAATTATAATATAAAAAAAGTTAATGAAATCTGATGGAACAAAGACAATGTAAAACAATAAGGGAATAATGGAAGGCTGGGATATCTCTCTCTCTCTCTCTCACACACACACACACACCCTCAACACACAGACACACACACACACACACACACACACACACACACACACACACACACACACACACACACACACACACACACACACACGTATCAGTGATGCTGCCTCTCAATAGCCGCACCATAATAACTTCCACTCAGCATTCAAATGGAAATCAGCTCAATCGTTCATTTCAATGAACATCTGCTGTGTGTGTGTGTGTGTGTGTGTGTGTGTGTGTGTGTGTGTGTGTGTGTGTGTGTGTGTGTGTGTGTGTGTGTGTGTGTGTGTGTGTGTGTGTGTGTGTGTCTGTTAACCAGTGAAGGACATTCACACGCACACACAGCTACAGCTTTAGAAACACACACACACAGACACAGTTAAACTCTCTTCATGTGAACAGAAACTCGTTAGCGGCCTCTTTATATCTGCACTTAACCACCAATTATCTGTCATTAAGTGCATCCACGGAGGCTCACTATATACACACACAGACACACGCACATGCACACGCACCGCACACGCACACGCACACGCACACGCACACACACCTTATCCTTCCCTCTGTGGACATGGTGTCTTGTATAGTTAACAGGTTGTGAATCACTCAGTTGTTCCAGTGAGGGGCTGATGTTAGCTGAAGCTTTAAAGGGCCGGACGCTCAAACTTTGCCTGATAAATTACATTTTTGCGAACCACATTAAATATAAATGATGTGTGTTTACCATGTATATATGTGTCTTATGAGAATTTTTTTTAAATCTATTTACCTGTTAAGAAATGTAATATTATATTATACATGTGTTAAGGGGCCTCTAGGGTCTTAACTGGGACTTAAAAGGGACCTTCACTGATTTATTTTGCACTTCCATGACGCCGCAGAACTCACTAGAGACATATTGTAATAAAGAAAGGCCAAAATTGAAGCAACAAAGACCTAAATATCCAGATGGGTCAATGTCCAAAACATCTCGATGCATCTATTTCCCATAATGCAATATGGTGCGATTTCATTGACTCTCCCTGCCAATTAAACACCCAAGTCTTTCCTTAACTCCAGAATCAGTTTGTAATGCAGGCTTTCTATACTGCTGCATATTTTCTTAAATATGTCATGTACAAAAGGCAAAAAACAACAACACTGGCTGCCATCGCGGTGACTAATAGATTTTAAAATGACCATTTCATCTACCAACACAGTGTCAACTGGCAATACAAATGCACATATGAGGTATTCAGTCAGAGTGTTCACTCACATGAAAAATGAATAATAGTACCACATAGAAAAATGACTCTATGCATGACAAAAAAGGCTTGCATTCAAAGTTTTATTCCAATAAAAGTTTTAGTTTTCAGCTAAATGAAGTTAAAGCAGCAAAATAATATGATTCAATATGCAGAGTTGCCCTTGTCACATTGTTAAATAATCATAGAGTATTTATAAGGCACTCCTACTGGTTTTACAAACAGTAACTCCAGCTGCCTGATTAATGTAGTAGAGTAAAACCAACTATATGTCTGTCTTTAATGTAGTGCAGTAGAACATGACATAGAATTAAATGTACAACAGATCCTTCCTCTCCACCCCCACATGCAGCAGACATGTGATATCCACAGGCAATCTTCAGCCTGGAAATGAGTCTTTTTTTATGCAGCGTCTTCTGTTTGTGTTTGTCAAAACTAGTTCACTTATTTCCGTGGCCGCTGAGAAAACTCTATTTCTCCTCATCAGTGAAAAAATCCTTTGTCTTTGTAGGCCGAAAACAAAAAGACTCCTCATTACAGGAATGCAACTGTTGAGAGCTGCTGATCTTTCTCTCGCTACACTTCTTTTTTCTTAACATTAATTTTCAACAGAACCGCTGAGCGAGCACGAAACAAATCTGAACGGTAACCAATCTGTAAATCGAGTTTGGGGGGGGAGATCTGCGAGAGCAGGACATGTTTAGAGAGCAATGAAGGGGGAAGTGATGGTGTCCCCCAGATCATCAGTTTGTTGTTTGTTCTGTCTTAATTTCAGAATGAAAACACACTGCATTAAACTGTTCTTATTAATTGTTCGTACTTATCATACTTCTAATGTACCGTATTTTCCACACTATAAGGCGCACTTAAAAGCCTTTAATTTTCTCAAAAAACGACAGTGCGCCTTATAATCCGGAGCGCCTTATATATGGATTAATTCTGGTTGTGCTTACTGACCTCGAGGCGATTTTGTGTGGTACACGGCGCTCTGTCAACATGTTTTAGTACGACTTTGGTAAACTACCGTAGTCAGGAGCGTCGCGGAGTAATACATACTGTGCTTCACCATAATATTACAGTGTGTGTGTATAAGGACCCAACATGGCTCCTGTCAAGAGACACGCTTACGACGCGGACTTCAAACTCAAGGCTGTCAGTCACGCAGTAGAACATGGGAATAGAGCAGCTGCAAGAGAATTCAACATTAATGAATCAATGGTACGGAAGTGGAGGAAGTTTGACTGACTGACTGTTTTGTTTCGCTTAATGCGCCTTATAGTCCGGTGCGCCTTATATATGAAAAAAGATCGAAAATAGACCATTCATTGACAGTGCGCCTTATAATCCAGTGCGCCCTATAGTGCGGAAAATACAGTACTGTAAATTGTATAACCATATAACCATATAACCATGAGCCAGGACGTGCATGGCCACCTTTAAGGAAGTCAGGTAACATAACATGAAGTGACAGAGTCCATGTAGACAGGACGTGTTTGGGATGGAAGGAACAACGGTGTCCAGTGTCAAACCACAGGTCACCGACTTATTTTACCTCAATTTTGTTATGTAATTCAAGATCTTAACTAGCACAATTAACAGGGCCGAGAACTGAGACAAAAAGGACAGACGGACCGTTCGCCGTCGCCAGAACACGGTGTGAGACAGAGAGCGAGGAGATGAGAAGATGACGAAATTAAAAGAGATTTTGGTGATGTTGAGGTTGATGTTCAGATGTATTTCCCCACATGATTCTCAATTTTTTATTTAAAGATTGTTACTTTATACATTCTGTTATTGGTGCCGTGGTGATTGATGTAGGTCGTCTGCAGATGCTTGAGAAGCTCAGAGACTTGCCATACAAACATCAGATGGTAGCGGGTGTCCATGTTTTTCCCGAGCATAGGCACTGGGTCGCCTTTAGATTGTAAATCTGGAATACCAACTCGGAATATCGATTTACGACTCGCTTGGGATTACAGCATCAGTCACATGAAAAAATTGTCATAGTTTGCGTTGACAAAATCAACACTGCTTACAACCATAACAGGTGTAATAGATTAAATGAATTACAGTCTCACTGTATTGAGTGTGTAACAGTTATTCCAGTGAGCCAGCACCCACAATATCAGGGCCCTGGCCCACCTAATTGGAACAGGGCTCTAATTAATGTTATTAATTACACCTGGGTTTATCCTGCAATGACATGTCAGAGTGGCTGCTGTTGATATGGTTTATTGAAGTGACATGATATTCTTATCGCAAAGAGAGCAGCAATTACAGCATAATTGAAGGACAAAACACCAGGGACCACACAGAAAAAATATATAATAATTACCTGTAAATGATAAAGTTGTGCACAGACCTTTGTTTACTTTCAACTACAGAGAGAACTCGACTTTCATTAGATGTGATAATAAAAACAGGCTTTTATTTAAATTGCGAGGTTTATTCAATTTAGCAAGACATCTGTTTGCCAGCCTTAGTTTGGTGTTTACCTATTGTCAGGATAAATCCACACATTTAACAGCACTAATTAACTTCATTAAACAGAGTTGTGTCATATTCATGACTCTGCTCTGCTGCTGAGAGATTATTTTTTTTATCAAGGTGGCATCCTCTGGTTCTGAGAAGTGAAGCCAATGCGGAAGTGCCTTAAACCTGCAATCTCTGTAATGGACAGCAGGGGGCGACTCTGGTTGTATAGAAGTCTATGACATAATGACTCTACTTCTCTCTTGATTTATTCCCTCATTAAAGATTGTAAACACGAGTTTATGGTCTCAATCTCTAGTGTTAAGTCTTCTTAAATACAGCATGATGTTCATTTAGTAAATGATGGTCCATTTAGAGTCAAATGTTCCGTTATACCACCACTGCTGATAACTGGTACAAACTGTGGCTTGAAGCATGATGGTTAAAGTGTAGAAGGACGTAAGGAAAGAGGGGAGGAAGGAAGGAAACAGAACAACAGATTGTGCTTAAATTGTAAAAGAAATCCTCACAATAACTTTCAGATCTAGAATGACTTCCAACCAACAGTGTGTACTATTTTACATAATATCAATTCCCAAACAAAATCACTAGCAGATGGCAGGATAAAAAAAATTCAAATTGAGGGTGATCTGATCGAGGAGACGGAACGGGAATCTCCCAAGATTCGTCCCAAACATCAGAACAATGTGCAGCGCCCAAAGAGACAGAGAGATGACGGCAGATGGTAAAATTGAACAGATGTCTGCATCCGATCACGCTTTTCTAATTTTCACGAGACGCTCGTTCTTTCGGGGGACAAGCCGAGGAAGAGGCTCCTCCACAAGGTCACACGTGGCAGGCGGTATCCGATGACGACTTTAAGCTCAAGCGGAGCGTGATGGGTGGTAAACGCCGAGCGGGTCGGTCATGTCGGGGTCAGATCGTGCTGAAAAGTTACGGTAAATCCTTTTGTCTCTTAAGCTTTATAATCCAGGATTTGAACTCAATCAAGTCAGAGAGGGGAAAAAAGAACAGACCGGGTCAAGATGATTTGATTCGTCTACGGGGTCATCCCAGTGGGCGCATTATAAAAACCTGTGAACAGGAAGAGTGAAATGAGCAGCCGTGGACAGACTGAGACGGATTAAGCAGTCTGAACGTATGGGACCAACGAGGCGACGACGCTTTAATCTGGAACATCTGGTTCATCGGAGAGATGTGATTAGAGTGCTGAGAGAGAAACAAAGACGGATTCAGAGACAAAAGAGAATTAAGAAATGGAGACCATTGTGAGTTTTTTAACTGCAATATAAGATGTTCAGCATGTTCAGAGTTGCATCATGTCAACCCGGATGTGTATCATTCACTGAACACCTGTGTGTCTAGGTTTCACTCCCTCAGTAAGTTTCTTCTTGTTGCATGCATGTTAAAAATTTTCATCGTTAATATTTTATGGTGTAAAGGCTTTTATAATTTTGAACGTCAATATATTTTTTGGGAGCTGTTATTATTATGCAGTGAAAAAGCAAAAAAATAAAAACAATGTTGTTTTTTCTCGCAAGTAAATGCATCTCCAAAACATTGTGCGAAGCCAGTGGAGTTAAAACTATATTTATGAGAAAATCATAGGTAGGTAATGTAATGAACAATGACCACAACCTCCACGAAGGAAAAGCAGACCAGATCCACCCTTTCTGTTCTTGCCTTTCACAATAAAAGCACAAAAAGTCAAACGCGAGTATTTGTGCATTTTTAGTTTTATTTATGCGTCACGTCCCCAGTGTGTAAAAGGCCTTAAGAGGCTGTACAAAAGGGACTTTGCAGTTATGTATTTTGCATCTCATCCTGAATCTGTTAAAATCTGAATCATGTAATTTTTTTTTTAATAACATTTTGGGAAAACATTTTCTCCTTCAGCAGCACATCTACCTCTCCTCTGTCTCCAGTGGCATCAGACTCCAATAACAATGAGACACTGTTAAATATGAAAAGAATATGACTAAGTTTTATCAAGGCCGAAGTGAAATCAACATTTTTTTATAAATTAAAAACACTTGGGGATTAAGGATGAGTGGAGATATAGGAAAGGGAGAAAAGAAGAAGAGAAATGATGAAGGAGCCTAAGTTAAGCTAACATCTGTGCGTTTTCTTTCTCTTTCTTCACCTGAATGAAGCCATGATATGAAAGCCATGAATGAAACCATGTTAATCAGATGGCTTTGGAATTGTTGCAAGGAGGGTTTAAACATTTATTTTTTGGAGATAGCTTACATTTACCCCCTGATAGTGCTCCTCCCGTTGTGCTAAGCTACGTTAAACACATTCTGGACACCACAGGCTCATTCTGTACTGAGGGCACAGAGATGAGTCTGATGAAACTGAATTTAATCTGGCAGAATCATTACTGTGAAGTGAGCAATCCAACACAGCACTACTTTTTAGTTAAAGTTTTATATAACACAGTGTGCACTTACTTATACGGCTTTAAGAGATATTTATCCTTCTGTTTCCTCCAACTCCCAGAGATACTTCAAATTGAATTAGAGTTATTTTTGTACTGAAAAATGCTTATAGGAAACCGTGTTGTTGTTTTTTTTATCCAATATGAAGACACAGAGAAAAAACTAAAGAGCCAATCCCAGCTGACATTGGTTGCAGGCAGGGTTCACCCTGGTGAGTTTGTCAGACTATCGCCGGGCCAACATACAGACAGATGGCAGACCATTCACGCTCACATCTAAACCTTTGGGCAATTAAGAGTCATCAATTAACCCAAGCTACATGCGGGAGGAAGTGCGACGGGAAGAACATGCAAACTCCACACAGAGGGCCCGTCCAGTCCAGGAATCAAACGTTCGCCCCTCGTGCTGTGAAGCGACAGTGGTCTAGCCACCACACCACCCTGATATATCAATATCAAAGAGTCATGAGCCGTTTATTCATTCTGATTCATTTTTAGATTCATTGGTTGTTATTATTGGTGCTCTCATGCATATTAAATGTGTTACTGTTGACTTATTGATGTTTTTATTATTGCCGCTTGTTGTTTATTGTAAGTTTTATTACTGATTTTATTTGGGGTGAGGTGAATTTGAGTGCCATGAAAGGCGGCATTAAATTAAATGTGTTCTTATTAATATTATTATTCCTTTTATGACCCAAGTCGTCCTGGTCTTGGCTGGACTGGTGGACATATTGACAGACTTAAATCCTCCCTCTGTATTAGTGAAGACTTCCCTCTCTCTACATGAGCCCTGTGACCCCCCCACCCACCCCCCTCTCTCTTTCATGCCTTTCAGTCGGCGACTCAGTGTCTTCGGGCGAGCGGCAGCAGGCCGGCCGGTGGCTCAGCGGGGGAGTTTGGCAGCTCGTTAAATGTTTTCTAAAACACCCACAGTAATTCACAGAGCCTGTAATTAATCAGGAGAGGAGCCCCGCAGGCCACAAGCAGTGGTGTGTGTGTGTGTTTGTGTGTGTGTGTGTCGTCTTTCCTTGAGAGGGACTTCATGATCCCACAGTGGAGTAAGACAATCACCGCGGACCAACGGAGACTAAAGCAATCTGTCTGCTGTGAATTAGAGTGTGTGTGTTAAGTGTTTAAGTCGTGTGTGTCTGATCGACCGCTGTGAAATCACAGCTGCATTAGCAATATCTCCATTAACACCAAACCACTCTACTTTAAATACCAGCATGTATTTGAGGAAGCTTGAGGTTGAAGTCAGAAGCGGCCCCGATGCAGAATAGAGTAATTTGTGTCAGGTTACACATCAACAGTGTCAGGGTGTTACAATCGGTATTGAGGGAAACACAAGGTGGTTTGAAGTGCCAGTGTAAAGACTCTGATGTCATGGCTAAGCTTCACACCATGACACTCTAGATACCCCTGGAGGGTGAGTTTTTATTCATCCCAGTGTATGCTTGTCAATATTCACTATTTACATGCTTTCAAAATAAACTTCAAAGGTTTTGGCAACAAAAACAGGTACGTGACTAACACACCTGAGTCACGTGACTAACCACCCTGAGGACTCATGTGACGGGTGACAAATAGTTAACGTTTACTTCTAGTTTTGCACAGCAAACAAACAGCTGTGTCCTGGACAAAAGTCCTGGGTCTGCTACTATAATCCCCTAACAAAACTGGAACACCCTTATTAAAACAGTGTAACACCCTTATTACAGTGTAACAGCCTTATAACAGCACTATAACACCCCAACAACCCTTTATAACCCCAATAACATCACTATAACACCCTGACAAGACTGTCACACTTATAGCAACATTATAACACCCTAAAAAAGCTTAATTAGCACTATAGCAACATCTATAAAACCGTTGAAACAACACTGAAACACCCTTATAACAACACTTTAAAACCCTGACACAACACTGTAAGAATACCATAAAAACACTATAATGCCCTGATTAAAACATTAACACCCTTAAGATAACACCATAAAACCTTAAAACAACACTAGTCGTAAGCAGTTTACCAATGGTGATGTTTGACTTGTTGCATATGGTCAACCTTTTGACTCACTTCAGAACTTGTCTCTTGTCCATCCTGCATGATGTTTTTTTTTTCCATTAGCATCCAGCGCTACCACCAGCAGCTAGCGCTGTCAGCGGCACATTGAATATGACTGATAGCTGCAGTACTGGCTATGATTCTCGCTGCTTTCATTAAGCCGCTAACAGGAACCGGCTAATGAGCCAGGCTGCACTCATTATTATGGGAAAAGAACACACACATTCGTTATCCTAATCATCTAATCATGGTCACTGCCCTGTGGACTCAGAAAAAACAGTTATCCATACATCACCACACTGTGGATATTCATCAGCATCTAAGTGCCTCTATTTGGGGAAAAAACAAGTGTAATGGGGCATATTAGCACAACATATTTATTTTTTATAGCTTAGTGTTAATGCGAGACAGAGACTTGAAAAGTGAGCCTAGCACGTGTTCACCAGCAGCAAAAGGTTCCATCAAAATGCTTTTATTTTATTTAATCTTTACGTTTTTTTTATGGGAACCAATATTCAATTCCCTTTGCATGTCCTTCTTGGATTTTTTGCCACAGTAAACATGAAATAAGAAACATTTTGAGGCCATAAACAGTGGGAATTAATCAAATTATTCCAAAAGTTTATGTTCATATAAAATGTAAGACATATACAACATACAGTACCAGTCAAAAGTTGAGACACACCTTCTCATTCAATGGTTTTTCTTTCTTTCGTTTTTTTCTACATTGTAGATTAATATTGAAAACATCCAACCTATGAAGGAACACATATGGAATTATGTGGTAAACAAACAAATGCTCAACAAACCAGAATGTTTTACATTTTAGATTCTTCAAAGTAGTTGAATGAGAAAGTGTGTCCAAACTTTTGACTGGTACTGTATATCACGACTAAAATGAGGATTTTCGCTGAAACAAAGAGGTTTGAATTATAAAATATTTGAATTATAAACGTTAATAAAGATGGTCATGAAACACCAAACCTTTCTAGTAGTGACACTTGAAACAAGTCAAGAAAATGGACAAAACTTGAAAACAGATTTTTTTTCTTGAATTTACACTTAGCTCTTGAGTTACAAAAACAGGTATTTTCAGCTTCTGAACTGTATGGACCATACAGTTCAAACAAAAGCCTGAAACAAATAAGCCTTCTCCAATAAATAGTTTAATTCTCTCATTTGTAATTAGAACACTATTTGGGTTAAAAAGAGGAACTGAGAGCAGCAGAGTGGTGAGTATGACGTGAGTTGTTTCACTGAAACTTTTAACATTCTATGTTTGATTCGTCAACCCTACGCAAAAGTCTACAAATATGTAGAAAAAGTGCATGTAATTACAGTCATTTAGCAGACGCTTTTATCCAAAGCGACTTACAATCAGTAGTATATTACATATCATTCACCCGTTCACACACTGATGACAGGCTACCATGCAAGGTGCCACCATCAGACTGTAACTAACATTCAGCATCCAGTCCACACCGATGGCAAGCCTTCGGGAGCAACTTGGGGTTAAGTGTCTTGCCCAAGGACACATCGACTGCCGAAGCCGGGTATCGAACCACCGACCCTCTGATTGGAGAACTACCTTGCTCTCCACTACGCCACAGCCGCCCCATAAAAGTAAACTTTTCACCTTATCAACTAAATTGAATTTTGCAGATGAGTCAGAGAGAGAGATAAAAGGCAGACAGATTGAATAAATAAATCCAGAGTGCATTCAGATCGCTGGAGGCGTGTCACGATAAGAAAAAACCTCAGTTTGAATCCCTGTCTGCTTCAGCCCTGAAACTTATTATGAAAGACCTTTAATGTGAAGAAATGACAGGAAACGTGTCGGAAATCTATAGGATTAGCCTCTACGTGTTTAACATAAATGCTTAAATTACTTAAAAGGGTTATCCTGATCACATCAGCTCCATATCATATAATTTCTTTAAAAAAAAAAATGTTCTCCTTATGTTTAATTTGGGATATTTTGGTGTATGTTGAAGGTGTATACAGAATTTGAGTTATGTGTGGATTCATATTGTTTTTAATTAAAAGTTTTTTATTTTTTATTATAAATCACATCTCTGGATCCCTGTCAACTCATCCAACCCAAAATAACATTCCCATACAACTAAACTGCACTCTCAATTACATTTTAGAGAAATGTATTTCTTTGGTGGAGGTTTTGACAAAACAAAACAAAATACGCTACTTAACTAGATTGTTAGGCTTAAAATGCTCCTTTCATGCGGGACACAAACAGCGGTCTCCTGGGTGAGAGCCAGTGACCTCCTCACGACACGGACTTCTACAGACTCATTTGAAAGTAATTTGTGTTACATCAAAAGCAAACATGAACCACAGCAAAATACATAATGCAATTATCTTGTATGGGAAACTCATTTTTAGACGACAGGGCCGACTCATCAGTAAAGTCTACTGTCCTGTTTCCCAGCATCATGAGTCAACTACTTTTTTTTAGAGAGCAAGGGGAGGGTCTTGTATTTCCTTACTGAGATTTCTTGTGAAATGTGTCCGCATGTCATATCATTAAAGAAAACATTTCTTTAATGATTTACTTTAATGACTGGAGAGGTCGCTTTCCGTTCAGTTGTGTCACTGTATGGCAAATATCGTGGGACTTTTAAGCAAGGAAAGTAAAAGCTAGCTATAAACTTGACGGAGAAATAAATGAAATGAAATAAATAAAGAATTTACACTGCTGTTCCTCATGTTTAAATGCACACAGTGTCTCTCTTAATGGGGACTATATGGAATAATGTAGGCTCTTCAGTCCCCCTGTGTTTGTCATACATTTCTAAAATGTTAATTCCATTTCTAAAAAAAAAGTATTGTTTTTATTACTTTTCAGAAACATGGAGTGAGTTTGAAAATCGCTTAAGAATCTCTAGATCATATGAGCGTATGAGGTGACATGTTTCCGTGGAACTAATTCAACATGTCAGAATACGACGCTTACTTCGCCGCAGACACAGACACCGGCTGTGTATTGTTTGCAGGCGGCGACTGTTGAGAGCCAAGTGCAAACAGAATATGAATGTGATGTGAAGCTCAGGGACGGACTCAGAGGGGACGCTCAGACAAAGACATGAAAGGACGGAGACGAGGCCCAGCTGGAAGGAGGCTGGAAACACCCGAAGGTTAATTTGCAGATTTTCTCCTGAGTCGAACAAACAACAGCTGCTTCTGTTTGATTTCCACTATCTGCTGGGAGATTCAAATACCTTCTTCTGTGTCATTAATGGATAAAAAAACCCAAAATATATTCTGATATAGTTGTTGGCTGGCGATGAGCCCTGTATATCAATTTGAGAGCAACATCTATGGAGCCCACAGAAGGTAAAATACTACCTACTACTTTGGGCACAAAAGATCATAACTTGTCATGCTCCTTATTTGACTTAACAGTACTTGCTTACCACACATTGATACAACAAATAATAACTATTCATCAATCTGATGTTTACACATATTGTCTCTCTCAACAAATCCCTTTTTGATCCATCATTTTGTCACCATCATCGCTAGATTTGCTATCAAACTGGCATGACAATGACCAGGCAGAAACCTCCAGTTCTGAACAGTGAAGCCAATACGTAAGTGCCTTAAACCTGCAGTCTTTCTATTGGCCAAAAGGGGGCAAATCCTCTGGTTGTATAGAAGTCTATGAGAAAATGACTCTACTTCTCACTTTATTTATTACCTCAGTAAACATTTTAAACATGAGTTTATGTTCTCAATCTCTAGTTGCAAGTCTTCTTCAATACAGCATGATGCTCATTTAGCTTCAAAACAGCGGTCAACAAACCAATGGGTAACATCATGACGACTACATCCACTTCTTATATACGGTATATGGCAATAACAAATGACCGTGTAACTGAAAGAACTGATTACATTTCAGAGAAAGTTACTCCCAAAGAAAAGGTTTTCTCGCTGGTATGTAAATACAGAGGGCCTGGCCCAAAAATGTGAAGCTCAACACAACACTGAATCCATTACCAGAAACTGTTCAGTCTCCCTTTATTAGACTAACGGCAGGTTACTACAACGACAGATGTGAACAAAGTTTAGGACCTATTCTTTTGTTCTATAGTCACCAAAGCAAAATTCGACCCAATTTTCACAAGGTACATATCTACACCTTGACACTGAAATGGCATTTTTGCAGACAGAAAAATCAGGAGAATTTTTTTTGTTCCAGACCTTTCTCTATCCCAGCAGAATCTGACGAGATCCGTTAACTAGCTTAGGCGAACGCCCTAGCTAACAAACATTCACAATGCTAAATATGGCTGTAAACTGTGTAAATCTAATCTGATCTCATCTTAAAATCAAATGTTTGTCAAAGAAAAATATAAAGACATAATGCCGAAACAATGAATTTCTTATACATAACATAACTTGAACTACATTCATCCATCCAAAAAAAGGGGAGGGGGAACAACGCCATGACCACGCCCATTTAGGACACAGGAAGCATTTACCAATCAAAACCACTGGCGGAGCTTGTAAACCTTACAATGCGTCATCTCTGTTACAGAGCCTCTATGCATAGTATTTCATGCGTCCCTGATATCTGAAGTCATACGACGACTCCACCAACACATCGCCTCGCTTTGTTTGAGTGGGGGCCTGTTTTCAGATCCTCTCTGTTCTGAGCCGGCTAACTTCCTGCCGAACACACCTGAACACACGAGCAGCATCAGTGTGAATCCACGAGCAGCTGGTGAGCAGTCAGACAATAAATACAAACATATGATATTTATGAAAACCTCCTGAAGCAAACAGATGGCTCAGATTTTATATTTCATGACCGCATTTTGATTCTGGATTTGATTCTGGCTGAGAGCTTCTGCAGAAAGGATGGGGGGCTCTGTCAGCGGAGGGAATACAAAGATTTTTTAAATTTAATTTTATTTATTTTTATTGTTTTGGGAATGTCAGGCAGTTTCCAGTCAGGTTTTTTTTTATTTCCCTTGTAGGCTTTGACACAAGGCTCTAATCTTTTATTTTCCACACAATACGGAGCGGTGAAGGAGTGCTTCTTTACTTTTATCCGAGCAAAGACTTATGTGTGTTTTGGAGTGTGGGGACGTTTAGTCCGTTCCTTTTTTGAGGGTTAAGAAGGTTTTAGGGGTGATGTTAGAATTAGCTGTAGGTTTTAAACATTATCAATGCAATCGCAACATCCGCCAGCTGGGGTCCTTTGTTGCATCTTTTCTCTCTCACCTCATTTCCTGTCATGCCCCCCCAAAAAATACATGTGTGATGGCTCACCTAGTACACTCAGCTCTGTGTTTGCAGTGATGTTGTGATTCTTGTTGGCGGCTGTGCAGCTGTAACTGCCAGAGTCGTCGTCAGTGACGCTCCTGATGATCAGATTACTTCCCACCAGCAGAGAGTACTTGTTATTCCTGCAGAGGAAGGAAGAGTCAGGTAGATTTCTTTTAGCACCTTCTTTTTTTTCTCAACTTAGCTTTCACACTAAAAGGATAAGTCTGGTTAAAACCATCACTGTGTTAGTCCCCCTCAGTACTTTCAGTCAGAGACCACTGGTTTCTTCTAAAGATTCCCAAAGCAGTCGTTCCCCAGGCAGGACTATTTTCTACTGCGTAGCAATTCACATTTGGAGCTGTAGTGTGTATTTCTGGTAGCAGGATGGTGTATGTGGGATTGAGTCAAAATACACTTCAGTGGGTGTGTACTCATGGTAACAAAGTCAACAGTGTAACAATAGCGTCGTGTTTCCATTCAATTGTCCAGTAAATTTTAAGCTAACTTTTAGAAATTATGCAATAAAGAAATGCAAATTTAGAGCGTTTCCATCGACTGGTTTGCTGCTAGTAAACTCAGCTACAGCGTAGTAGCTTAATAGTTAGAAGTTGTTGCTCTAGGCCACCCTTGGCTGTATATTACCAGTAACAGAGGAGGAGAAGAAGTAGAGGTTGCGAACTGGAAATAAAACAAGGCTCCATCTAACCCATAAAATGTTGTAAAAATATATAAATGGAAAAATGTTTGCTAGGTCAAATTATCCGGCAAGGCGTATCCATATCCCTTTTAGTGCATCAACTCATTTTCTACAAAGGCATCTAACCCATGCATGGGTTTTCAGGAAATTGTTGTACTTTCATGTCAGCTAGTTTGGGCTTTGTTTCATGTTAATCAATCAAAGATCAATTTCTAGCGCAGATGAGTCATGTGAGTTAAATGTTTGCTAGGTCAGAATTATCCGGCAAAGGCGTATCCATATCCCTTTTAGTGCATCAACTCATTTTCTACAAAGGCTAAAACCACCTCAAACTTCTACAGCCCTTCTAATGCGATACTTTAAAATGTGCATAAAAATATATAAATGGAAACACGGCTAGTGTGGCTTGTTTTTGGGGTTTTCATGGCATCTTATTTAGAATATGAAAAACATATACAATCACTGGCCTTGAATTATACATGTGGGGCTCTACTGGGCCAAACTAGTTGATACGGCAGGTTATTAGGTGGGTTAAACTAGGATTATGTTAGGCCAACGTGCAATATGAAGAGACGGTTTGACGTACCAGCTCTGGATCAGTTCCTCTCCTCTCCTCCACTGGATGCTCGGAGTCGGGTACCCGGAAGCGGAACATTCCAGCACAGCATCTGTTCCCAGCAGAGCCGTTCCTCTGGATGGACGCTGGAGGAACTGGAGGTTCCTGCTCACCCCGGGCTCTGAGAGAGAGACAGAGAGGAGGAAATGAGAAACTGACACAGGGTTTGTATTCTGAGTTACACTACATTGCCAAACGTTCCCAAAAGTTGCAGTCATATAGTATGTGTCATTAAAAAGCAATTGCAGGGATTTGCACCAATTTAGAGACAACAGCATCAGTAAGGTCCAACATGTTGGACCTTGCCTGGCTCGAAAGGCCAAGGCCTGGCTCGAAAGTCCAGTTATTGTTCTATATGTGTTAGATGGAATTGAGGTCAGGGCTCTGTGCAGGCCAGTCAAGTTCTTCCTTGCCAAACCAGGAAAACCATTTCTTTGTGGAGCTGGCTTTGTGAAAGGAAGGTCAACTGTTCAGGATTGGAAGAACACTTGTGTCTTAATATATCAAATCCACAACAACTCTGCGATACGCACATGTGTCTTGTGCCTTTTACTTTTCTTTTGTACTGTTATGTTATCCCAACAGGCAGCCATTCGAACTTGTAAAATGTTGGCATGTAAAATAAGTTCCCACTTGTTTAATTAGCATGTACGCCACTGAAAAGGGTCAGGTGCATTAGCATTAGCTAAAAAGAACGCTTGCACACAAGAAAACAGGTTACAGGGAGAGTTCTGCACAAGAGGTGGCTAAATACAAGGATGACTACCGCAAACACAACAACCTATTACATTTGTATGGAGCTGGTCAACTATTACTTAAACATGACTAAGAGTCTATATCCATATATATATATATATGGTTAACTTTTCTGTAGTTTAAATATCATCACTGTTTCCATCAATGCATAGTACCACCAAACATATATGAATGTCATTATATTGAAGGTATTTTGTCATTAATAAAACTATTGGACAATTTTTGACCAGATGATGATCATCCTCTGGAACCGTGACTGTTGAATAGCAATTGAATAGTCACCTGTGCATGGTTTTTGGGGCTCTGATACAACATCACACTACTTCTTCCTTTGCTCTTAGCAGGCAAAAAGTTACATACTACAGCTAGGAGGGGTCGGCTAGAGCCACACAGCTAACGTAGATATCCAGACCCTCCTTAGCATTAAAGGTGAATAGGCCATCCATGGCACAACAACTCCCAGTGTGTGAAATACAGTGAAATAACAAGAAGGAGCCAGGTATCAAAGGCTCACAGGGTTCTAAAAGTATATGAATATTTGGCTAAGAACTCAGATCAATCTGGAGTTCAAGCCAGATGTTGCGATCCTCCTCTGATAGACAAACCCGTACATGAAAAAAACTACCTCTGAATTGGCTTCTTAAAAAGTCAACATGGGTCGAAGCTTTTCATGTTTCATGTTTTCAGGATGAGATGTTCTATCAGATCTCATTTGGAAAAAACTGAGGCCTGATGACACACACACACACACACACACACACACACACACACACACACACACACACACACACACACACACACACACACACACACACACACACACACACACACTCGTGTGGTGGGTCAGGTTGTGTTCGCCCTCAGGTTGGCTCGAGGGTTGTTGGGTTCTTGAAGAACGAGGAGACGATTTCCTTTAGGGGACAGGAAGTTACATCAGCACACCCCAGGGCACTGACACACACGCATACGAACCTTCGACTTGAAATATTCTGGTAAGACCGTATTCATCCTCATCGAGCATTGAGTCATTTACCCTCTTTTGTTCAGCCTGATATTAATCTGATTGAGCTGTTGGTAATTTAAGAAAATAAAAGCATTGTATTATGATTTTTTTTTTTTTTTATTAATTCATTGTTTAATTTCAAGTAAGTTATTTCATTTATATAACACATTTTTGTTATTTTATATTTTATTCTACTTTTTATATTTCCCACTGTGTTCGTTTATAACTTAATACACAATTATTTAATATTTAATATTTTAATATATATATATATATATATATATATATATATATATATATATATATATATTATGTATATAATGTTTTTGTAATGAATTTTTATATTTCACATTTGTATCATATATACATTTTAAGGGTTAACATATTTTGTTATTTTTTACTGCTTATTCAGTATTTATCAATGTATACTTTTTTCTTCATGTAATTTTGTTTAATTTCAAAGGTCATTTTGTTTAATTGTAATGTAAATTTTATATTCAATTCTAAATTCAGCAACTCCTGAATTCCATCAATCAAAACGTAATGAATTTCATACGATTTCCTTATCAAGTGAGTGTTTCCTCCAGCATGGACAGATCTGTGTGATTGAAACATAATAAATAAGGTATGAAGCTGTACGACCTCTGGATTCAGGAACAAAAGAACTACAGAAACAGAAACAGAAAATAAGATACTAAGCAGAAAAGTAAGCAGCTAACATGAGGAGACAAAAGAAGAACAAGAAGCAGGAGAAGCGTCCATGCAGCAGATTTCTTTTTCTTTTGTTTGGCTGGTCACAGAGAAGAGTAAAGAGCGAGGGATCACAGAGATAATCACTGAACGACAGTGTGACTCCTTTAATGTTTTCACAGACACGCCACCAAAGAAGGCCGTCAGCAAATCAGAAGACAGAGCGACGGCGCTCGCATCACAATGAGGAAGGAGAGTCAGGACACACTCTCTGTTATCAACACACACACACACACACACACACAATATACACGCCAATGTATTTTTGTGATTCCTATTCGTTTTTATCAATGTGTGCAATCTGTGTGAAAATAAAGGCAAACTGTCTCTTTAAGATGACTCCAAACACAATTAGCGGATCATTCATCCAGTTTAAAAACCTTTCATTTACTTAACTGTAGCATTAAACAGGCTCTTAGGATTTTTTCTGTTTTTTGTAGTGAACAAGATAAAAGATTTTTGTTGCTAAAGGTAATTAATCAGTCCTAAGAGATACTCGTTAAAAAACAGAAACGTACCTTTTACTGATAATAATGATAGGATTGGTAATATTGGGTAAGACTACACTACATTGTTAATGTTATTCTGGGTTGACATAGCCTACATGGCTTTCCTGGTTAGTATGAGGTGATGGTGTCCAGGCCCTGTGGTGATGATTTTAGCTTGTTTTCCTCTCCCTCAATATGAAATTATTAAGACTACAAGGACGACTTAATTCGTTCTCTGAGAAATCCGCCTTTTGTTTTCTCAAGAATTAATAGATTAACACATTATCATAAGAAAACGAGCTTTTGGATCTCAATATAACGTCATAAAAAAGTCATTAAAAAATAATTGCAAACACTGCTGCTCTCTGCTTCTGTCCTTATCAGGTGTTTTATCAGATTACACAAAGTTAAATCTTAACCTTCAGCTTGCCACTAGAGGAACACTTAGCAGAATCTTAAAGGATGATTTCACCACTTTTCTTCTTAAAACAATACTCAAGTTTTAGTCAGTCATCATTCCTCCTATTCACATTGGCTGCAAAGGATCCTCTTCCTATCTTGAAGTATGTAAAGTTAATATGAGGTTGTAGCTGTCTTAGTTTGGGTCTGTCAAGTGTCTTTCTTCAAAAGTTTGTGTTTTACTTCATAATTCCATCTTTGCTTTTACTTGGACAGTGTTTCCTCACTGAGCTAAAGTGGACACAAAGAGTGAATGTTGTGCTGTTTGGAGACAGACTTGAGATGAACCCACGTTACATTGCATCTTGTTGTTTTTACACTTTCTTATGATTAAGGAACAAAATATATAATGTGATTTTTGAGTTTAAGATGTGCTGCAGGGGGATTGTGTCACCTTTGGATGCCGTCCGGTAGACAGCTGTTTATCCATATTCAATTTTAGAGTACAGTCATGAGACCGGTTATGTCTAAAGCCGTGTACATTTGGTTTTCAAAGAAACTGATATTTTCAACACAGCTGTGCATCTTTTGTACAGATTCACCCAGTAGAGTTTCATGTCCATCCAAAACCTTGAAGAACTCCAAATAGCAAGAATGAACCCATCACATCTCTTCAGTGAGCCTTGTCCATGAACACTACATGCTGTTGTATTTGTCTCCACCTGACAGCTGACGGTTACACCTGCTACAGAAGTACACAAGAACACTGGAACTTTACGTCTCATCTCTTTGGCTACTAATCTGACTGCTTTATTCGGACAACTATACAGGAACAGAGCAGAAAGTAGGACAGGAATGTATTAACTGGAACCAGATGATGCCTTCTGGTAATCTCCCCCCTTTCACCCCTGAGCCCCTCTGATGGTTCCATTTGATAAAAACTTTAGACAGTCACAGTTAATAAAACCCTCATGGAGACAGAATCATTAAAATTGAATCCATCGGATGCATTAATACTTCATGCAGATCAGATGTAAAAGAGCTTAAGCTGGAAACAAAGAGACCTCTGTGGCTCATACATTTGAGACCTGTTTAAAAGATCCTCTGAAGCCTGATAAAGAAGCAAAACTACTATGTTTAGACAAATCCTCTTGTTTCCCCAGAGTCAAACGGATCAGTTTTTAGAGATATAAGTCCAGAACATGTTTAGCCTAGCTTAGCACAAAGACTGGAGGCAGCAGGACACAGCATTAGTTGTTATGTTTTTTGGTTGTTGATTAATTTCTAAATAATACATACTTCATTCAACCTAACCTTTTTCTTTTTTTTAACTCTTTAACAGTTTCATTGATTCATTTATAATTAGGTTTTTTGTTTTTTTTCATTTACTGCCATATGACTTGAAACATTTAATTTTATCAAATTATTTATTTAATGTTTTGTTTGTGAAATGTATTTATTGTATTTTTTTTTGGGGGGGGGAATGTATTTTAATTTTAACTTTTCAAATATATATATATATATATATATATATATATATATATATATATATTGTATCTACTCAATAATAGATCAATCCTTTAATTCACGATTCTTATTTGTTATTTATTCTTTTATTTATTACACGGTTCTATTTTGGGATTTAATTAATCATATATATGTAAATATATTTAATAATAATAATAATAATAATCAATCCTTTATTAGTCCCACAATGGGGAAATTATTTCTCTGCATTTAACCCATCCCAGAGGAGCAGTGGGCTGCAATGAAGCGCCCGGGGAGCAACTTGGGGTTAGGTGTCTTGCTCAAGGACACCTCGGCATGTTGCCGGTAGAGGGGTTTGAACCACCAACCTTGTGGTTACGGGACAAGCGCTCTACCTCATGTGCCACAGCCGCCCCAACCGTTATATATCTTGTATTTTCTTTTTGTCTACTTTGATATTGCAAAATGAATGTATTCATGTATTTTGCATACTGTTTTATGTAACAGCCAGGTGAGATTTGAGTTAATAAATGGCTCTGGATGTCCCCAAGAGTTTTCCTCCTAAACTTTGCCCTCGGGACTCTGACGAGGATTAACTGTTGAAAGATGTTTTCAGCTTTGTGTAAGGGTGGATGGGGGGCAACAGTTTTAAAAAATGGACTTTGAAATGCAAAGTACACGTGATTATCCCGCTGAAGGTCAGCGCTCCAGCTCCAGAGACCCCCCACTGGGACGGAGCGCAGGAACACTTCATGAGCTCCAGTCAAAGTGGTGTTTAACCAGGAAGAGAGAGCTAAACTTAGCTGTAATACCAGCGATGAAGTGGACAGTGTATGGACTCGTCTAATTGGACGGTGTGGAGTGTATAAAACATCGGCGGCTGACGGATTCCCTGCAGACTGCTGAGAAGCCGTTTCCTCTCAGACGTATGATTAAAATCACATCTCACACTCATACATATAATATATTCATTACATCCCATTTCATTTCAAAATGAGACATCTAGCACAGGGAGGAAATTAACAACAATTACTCTCCAACAAAATGAAAGGTAAAACTCACTATTAAGTAAAACTGCTGGTGCAGTGCTGTGCTGTCACAAGACTGGAAATCCAAATCAGGTTTTGCAAGTTGATAACACAAAAAATATTTAAATGATGTACAATAATAGATGCCAGAAGTTCCAAGTTAGGTTTATCAGGGCAGAAAATCGACACTCTTATGGGAGGCCAAGCTCTCCACTGAACAACTAGAATGATCTCCTCACAGTTGCATATCTTTACCAACCAGTCAAGTTGGTGTCTATTTCAGAAACTTCAGATTCTTACTATATATGAATGAAGATTCTTTTAGGTGAAGGAAATATTCCTGAACATTTCAAGACCTTCTTCAAAGCAAATTCACAGGTTCATTCTTACTCAACTCATCAATCTTTAGATCTTCATCCTCCTAAAGTATTTACTTGTAGAGGTCAATTTTGGAAAAGATTTAGGTGAACCAAATTATGGAATGGCTTTTCACACTTAACAAAACAATGGTCGTCTATAAAAAGTTTCAAAAGATGCTTAAAAGACAATCTTACCCCTGTTTTGTAATTATTTTCCTTATGTATTATATTGTATTATATGTATTCCATGTTTCAGTTTGTATTTTTTAATCTGTAGTTGTTGCATTCATAGGGACTTGTAGCATTACTTTTGTGTTGGAGTAAATGCAGGGGACTCATTGCATTTTTTTTTTCTTCGTTTGAAATGTATTGTTAAAAATCTTATCCCCTTAATCAAAATCAAACCTATGCTTATTTTTGTATTCATTATAGTATTGTGATTTTTTTTATATTATATAGGTGGAGGCTTCAAATAAGCCCAGTGGGCTTTCTGCCTCTTCCTGCACTGTAATATTATTTATCAATGTTGTGTTTTTTACTAAACCAAACAAACTAAACTAAACTAAACTACATCCTGTCTGTCTGTCCAAAATGTTATTACTCATCGCTCTAAGGCATCTCCCCTCCGGACTCATTGTCAAATTTTTCTTCTTTTTTCTTCGTTTATATATTATAATATTCCTGGGCTAGTACATGTGAGATCCACTAACCATCAGATTAAATTTACCACTCGAGGTTTAACTGCAAGTAATCTGATCTCTGTCCCATTAAATGTCCCACCTCCTGCACAAAAAAAGACTGAATGGGAAAAAATGGATATGGCACTTTTAAATTTTCGGTCACTGAGCAATAAGACATTTGTTATTAATGAACTCATATCCGAACATAAACTTGACTGCATGTTTTTAACAGAAACCTGGTTGGGTAGCGACGGACCTGCGGTTCTTATTGAGACGTCCCCTCCATGCTATAGTTTTGAGTATTCTACAAGGTATGGTAAAAAAAAGGCGGTGGAACTGCCTCTATATTTACTGACGCCCTAAATTGCAGAAATATCCCTATTGGTGATTTTTGCTCATTTGAACATCATGCTATACTGTTAAAATCCCAACCCCCTGTGCTTGTTATAACAATATATAGACCCCCCCAAACAATGTCCAACCTTTTTAGATGATTTTACTGAAATGCTGTCTATTGTCACTACCAATTATGACAACATTATGGTCATAGGTGATTTTAATCTACATGTGGATAATGCGGCCGACTCTAAAGCTACTGAATTCCTCAATGTGTTGCGCTCTATGGATTTTATTCAACATGTTAATGGGCCGACTCACAACACGCTGGATCTAATCATCACTCGTGGTCTAAGAATTGATGTATCCTCTATTATTGACTTGGCGATCTCAGACCACTACTGTATTTTCTTCTCTGCATTGCTATCAACATCTAGCTGTGCTACTGAGCGGGTTTTTAGGAAACGTTATCTTACCTCTGAAGTTGCTGAACATTTCATAAATCATATTAATAACATACAACCACAAATCCTCCCTTCCTCATTTCTCAAATCTGATTTCTAAAAATCATAATAATCCCAGAATGCTTTTCTCAACTATCGACAGCCTCATAAATCCAGCTCCAACAAGCCACTCTTTCATCAACTCAACATCAAAATGCGAAAACCATTTCTTTGTGGAGCTGGCTTTGTGAAAGGAAGGTCAACTGTTCAGGATGGGAAGAACACTTGTGTCTTAATATATCAAATCCACAACAACTCTGCGATACGCACATGTGTCTTGTGCCTCTTACTTTTCTTTTGTACTGTTATGTTATCCCAACAGGCAGCCATTCGAACTTGTAAAATGTTGGCATGTAAAATAAGTTCCCACTTGTTTAATTAGCATGTACGCCACTGAAAAGGGTCAGGTGCATTAGCATTAGCTAAAAAGAACGCTTGCACACAAGAAAACAGGTTACAGGGAGAGTTCTGCACAAGAGGTGGCTAAATACAAGGATGACTACCGCAAACACAACAACCTATTACATTTGTATGGAGCTGGTCAACTATTACTTAAACATGACTAAGAGTCTATATCCATATATATATATATATGGTTAAATTTTCTGTAGTTTAAATATCATCACTGTTTCCATCAATGCATAGTACCACCAAACATATATGAATGTCATTATATTGAAGGTATTTTGTCATTAATAAAACTATTGGACAATTTTTGACCAGATGATGATCATCCTCTGGGAACCGTGACTGTTGAATAGCAATTGAATAGTCACCTGTGCATGGTTTTTGGGGCTCTGATACAACATCACACTACTTCTTCCTTTGCTCTTAGCAGGCAAAAAGTTACATACTACAGCTAGGAGGGGTCGGCTAGAGCCACACAGCTAACGTAGATATCCAGACCCTCCTTAGCATTAAAGGTGAATAGGCCATCCATGGCACAACAACTCCCAGTGTGTGAAATACAGTGAAATAACAAGAAGGAGCCAGGTATCAAAGGCTCACAGGGTTCTAAAAGTATATGAATATTTGGCTAAGAACTCAGATCAATCTGGAGTTCAAGCCAGATGTTGCGATCCTCCTCTGATAGACAAACCCGTACATGAAAAAAACTACCTCTGAATTGGCTTCTTAAAAAGTCAACATGGGTCGAAGCTTTTCATGTTTCATGTTTTCAGGATGAGATGTTCTATCAGATCTCATTTGGAAAAAACTGAGGCCTGATGACACACACACACACACACACACACACACACACACACACTCGTGTGGTGGGTCAGGTTGTGTTCGCCCTCAGGTTGGCTCGAGGGTTGTTGGGTTCTTGAAGAACGAGGAGACGATTTCCTTTAGGGGACAGGAAGTTACATCAGCACACCCCAGGGCACTGACACACACGCATACGAACCTTCGACTTGAAATATTCTGGTAAGACCGTATTCATCCTCATCGAGCATTGAGTCATTTACCCTCTTTTGTTCAGCCTGATATTAATCTGATTGAGCTGTTGGTAATTTAAGAAAATAAAAGCATTGTATTATGATTTTTTTATTTTTTTATTAATTCATTGTTTAATTTCAAGTAAGTTATTAAAATAACACATTTTTGTTATTTTATATTTTATTCTACTTTTTATATTTCCCACTGTGTTCGTTTATAACTTAATACACAATTATTATCAATCTTAATACTTTTAGACTTGAGCGCTGCTTTTGATACAGTAGATCATGACCTTCTTATAAACAGACTACAGAAGTGTGTTGGCCTCTCTGGATCAGTTCTAGATTGGTTCAGGACTTATCTGTCCGGCAGAGACTATTTTGTCACCCTTGGTGACCACTCCTCGGCTAACACTAACATAACATGTGGGGTCCCTCAAGGCTCTATTCTGGGACCTGTATTGTATAGTCTCTATATGCTGCCATTGGGAAATATCATCAGAAAACACAGGATTCATTTTCATAGCTATGCTGATGATACACAACTATACATCTCTTTATCACCCAATGACACCAGCCCTATTGATAAACTGGTTAAATGCATTGATCATATCAACTCGTGGATGTCACATAATTTCTTGCAGTTGAATAAAGATAAGACTGAGGTTTTAATTATTGGTGCAAAGGCCCAGAGAGAGATACTGTGCACTAACTTAAAATCCCTGGCACAAAATGCCAAGCCCCTAGCAAAAAATCTAGGCGTGCTTTTAGACCCTGATTTGAACTTTGAATCTCACATTAATAATCTCACTAGAACAGCATTTTATCACCTGCGAAATATTGCTAAAGTGCAACCGTTTCTCTCCCAGGCAGATACTGAGAGACTCATGCATGCTTTTATCATTAGCAGGCTTGATTACGGCAATGCTCTCCTTTCTGGTCTACCTAAGAAAGCCATAAATAAGCTACAGATAATGCAGTGCTTACCAAGACCAGAAGGAGAGCACACATCTCACCTGTCTTAAAGTCCCTCCATTGGTTGCCTGTCAGTTTTAGAATAGATTTTAAGATCTTTTTATTGGCGTTCAAATCACTGAACGGACTAGCTCCTGAATACTTGTCAGACATGCTTTTAACGTATACTCCCTCTAGATCCCTCAGGTCCTCTGGCACTGGCCTTTTAGTTGTTCCCTTGGTGAGGACTAAGAACTACGGTGAGGCAGCATTTAGTGTCTATGGTCCTCGCCTCTGGAACAGCCTGCCAGAGGAGCTGAGGGCATCAAAATCTATAAACACTTTTAAGAGAAATCTTAAAACATACCTTTTTAGTTTAGTTTATTTTCTTAATCCATTGTTATCAGTGTTTCTCTCTACCGTTTATTTTCACAGTATTGTTGTATTTTCATTGTATTGTTAAGCACCTTGTATTGCAATTTTGCACGAAAGGTGCTATATAAATAAAATTTGATTTGATTTGATTTGTGTGAAATTGTCATAATTAGCCTTTTGATTCTTGAGTTATCCGTCGTTGTCAAAAGCCTGTAATAAGTCTGCCCAATAGTTTCATTCGTCCTGAATTAAATGATTAGACAGGCTCCCTGTCTGTCTCCCTGTCTGCCCATCTATGGCCACTCTGACCTGTGCCCTCAATGCGCATCATCTTCCACAAGCTACTAGCTCTACAGCTGTAAGTAGTCCAGATGGCCATGTTGGTTTTTTCCATTCATTATGATAATTTGGGGGGGTGGCTTTGGATGGACACTCAAGAACAAGTACCTCAAATATGTACTCAAGTACAGTAGAATGAGTTCTCAGGTGTTTGCTGTACATCCCTGTTGGATCAGTTACCTGGGAGAACTCGGAGCTCGGCGTCTGTCCCCGTCCTGGTGCTGCCGGGGTTGTCGGCCAGACAGCGGTACGTGGCCGAGTCTGGGGGCTGGACGGGGCTGACCTGCAAGGAGCCGGACGGCAGCACCGCCAGGCGGGAGTCCGGGTCAAAGGTCAGCGGCAGGTCCTCCCGGTTCTTCTGCCAGCGGATGATTGGCGTCGGGTCCCCAGAGACCTCGCAGCGCAGCAGGGCGGTATCGCCGAGGTACGAGGAAACGGACTCGGTGGGTACGACCACCTTCAGTGGACCTGGAAAGAGTCCACAGAGGGGGGGGGTTATTTGCAGAAACATGGACAACTGATAGAATTCTCTCAGTGTTAAAATACATATTCTATTGATTGTTTCATTGACTCCCTGTACAGCTTTATATGATTTATTTTTATATTTAATTAATTTAGCCATGCAGAACTGTTCTCTACCAGTACAGTTCTGCATGGCTAAATTATAGCTAAAATATAAAAACACTTCAGTTCAGCATGTTAACTGTACTAAGCTGAACTGAACTCATATTAAGTGAACTGAACTGTAGTGGACTGTTGTGAACTGTTCTGATCCAACCTGGCTGAACTGAGCGGAATGGTACTGTAGTGAACAGAACTGTATTGAACTGACCTGGACCGTAATGTTTGGTACTGTACTGATAGGAACGGAAGCAACTACAACGACTACGTGTACATAAAAAACTTGACAAAAACTACTGCTGTCATTGCTATTACTACTGCTTATAGCACTGCTATTAGTAACGTTGTTATTGGTAGTAGTGCGGTAAGTACTGTTGTTATTAAAGTTATTACTACTTTTGTTATTACTGTTGTAAATACTGTTGTTAGCATTGTTGTCAGTTTTGTTGTTACTACTGTTGTTAGTACTGGTGTTAGTACTGTTGTTAGTACTGATGTTATTACTGGTGTTATTAATACTGTAAGTACTGCTGTCAGTACTGTGTCAGTTCTGTGTCAGTACTGCTGTTAGTACTTCTGTAAGTACTGCTGTCAGTACTAATAGAGCATCTGTGTCACACAGGACACACAGCAGCAGCAGGGGAGAGAAGAAGAAGAGGTGAACTAACGGTGAAGGTTTTCCAGGTCGACAAGAAGAAGATAATTATACAGACAAAAATGGAACAGGAAGAGAGGTGAGGCCCAGCGGGTGAGGATGTGAGAGATAGAGAGAGAGAGAGAGAGAGAGAGAGAGAGAGAGAGAGAGAGAGAGAGTTAGATTTTGAACGGCGGGAGGACAGATGAAAGTCAGAGAGAAAAGCAGAGAGACGGGGGACAGGGAGGACAGGCAGTGTCCAGCTCGTTGTGTTTAGGACACACGCCGTTTCCTGTCTGATTACATTCACTTCAACAACAAGCAGCCTGTAGTCACATAAACACACGCTGATCCCAGCCGCACTTGTGTTCGCCCACTGCACAGCCCGGTCATTCTATCATCTGAGGCTCACGCCTGCTTATGTTTTCACTTCAACATGGCTCCCGGGGCCTCCGGGCAGATTAACTACACTCTGCAGGAATGTCAGGAATTCAATAAAGAGAAGCTTATTTTCTTTTTCTGTGTTGATGTTGTCCCAAAATTTTTACAGTGGGGTCTAAATGGGTTGAAATTATTAAATGGGAGTATTTTCAATGCCAGAGTATTTTAAGTATTCTGTTATTCTTGCCTCCTGAACCCTGTTACAGCATCGAGACCAAAAGCCCAAACGTCCACTGATAACATTGTTTGAGAAAGGATTTGTCTGGGACAGATTTATTTTCTGCTCCATCAAAGGGGACGTAATCAATACTTGGCAAATTGTATTCATGAAAAAACAAGAGTTCATCAGTCCCCCTGGTACTCCTGTGCAGGGAAGACAACAACACCCTGGAGGGTTGCTACTCGTGGCGGGTGGCTAGGAATACTTCCAGCAGTAGATTATGATTTGATTATTTTATTAACCTCCAGAGGGGAAACCGGTTTGGTCGCCCGTGTGTGCAGTCATAACATAATAAAAGACAGGACCGTATGAGAGAGTAGTAACACTAAACGTTACTGTACTAAGGTGAACTGAACTTTAATGGACAGAACCAAACTGACCTGGACTCTAATGTTGTTTACTGTACTTAATGAACTGAAGAAAATACAACTACTGTTGTCACTGCTAGTGTGAGTACTGCTGTTAGCGCTGTCGTTAGCCCTGTTGTTAGTACTGTTGTTGGTACTGTTGTTAGTACTGTTGTTAGTACTGTTGTTGGTACTGTTGTTGGTACTGTTGTTAGTACTGTTGTTAGTACTGTTGTTAGTACTGTTGTTGGTACTGTTGTTAGTACTGTTGTTAGTACTGTTGTTGGTACTGTTGTTAGTACTGTTGTTAGTACTGTTGTTAGTACTGTTGTTGGTACTGTTGTTAGTACTGTTGTTGGTACTGCTGTTAGTACTGCTGTTAGTACTGTTGTTAGTACTGCTGTTAGTACTGTTGTTGGTACTGTTGTTGGTACTGTTGTTAGTACTGTTGTTAGTACTGTTGTTAGTACTGTTGTTGGTACTGTTGTTGGTACTGTTGTTGGTACTGCTGTTAGTACTGTTGTTAGTACTGTTGTTGGTACTGCTGTAAGTACAGCTGTTAGTACTGCTGTTATTACTGCTGTTAGTACTGTTGTTAGCATTGTTGTTAGTACTGATGTCGGTACTGCTGTTAGTAGTACTTTTAGTGCTGATGTTAGTACTACTGTCTATTTGAAAATCCTCTGTTAAGTATTTTATTGAACAGAAGTATACATACATAGGCTTTACCATGGGTTTATTATATATAGACTAGTTCTTAATTTAATTACCGTGCTACATGCTATATTGTGATAAATATCGTCATCGATATGAAAATGATCCATATCTGGAAAGGAGTTGTTGGCCATATGGCAAAGCCAAATGAATGCATTTTGTGAGTTTGTTATTTTATTTTCTGGTTCGAATCAGATTCCGTTTCTTCTGTTTTACCTCGACACACAAACCGCAAACACAAACTCTGACAAAAACACCTAACTCTCTGTTCTGTAATGTTAGAAAAAGCTTCAGCCTGACTCTCGAGTCGCAGCGACGAACTTCCTCTGGATGCAGGTTTTGTGTGTGCGGAGGACTTGAGCCGCTGTGACATCATGCAGATCGGAGGTGACGGCAACGCTGTTTTGAGTCTAGTTTGTGTGTCTTATATAAGTTCTGCTGTTGTCTGTTCCTCTGTGGATCACACTGCTGCCTGCAGCCGCACTCACACACACATAAAGCACACACCCTTATTTTTGTCACTTGTGGGGACTTTCATTCCTAGAGGCCTCACCCTCAAATATAACTGCCACAGGTCTGATTATATAAAAACCTGAAACAAATGTTTCAAGGTCATTGTCAACCCTTGAAACAATCTTTACCCTATTATAACTGTTTTACATTGTGGGCTGTGAGTCCTTGTACTGTCGGTATAAAGGATTTTGTCCCCATGAGATAATAAGGGCCCAGCTTGTAATGCCACGTTTCCACCGCATGGTACGGAACAACTCAACTCAGCACGCTTGAAACAGTTCCTATTTTGGTTTTCCATCAGCAAAGGTTGTGGACAGCATCCGGGGCGTTTTTTGGTTGCACCTCGGTTTAGGTGGTTCCAAGTGAGCTTAGCCTAAAATACTACAACGTGGAGTTTAAACACTGCTGACTACTGATTGGTCAGTGAGAATCGTCGCTTATGCGATGCCGAACATTCTGCACAAACTCGCCGTTTTTAAATAGCCAAGCTACCGTATGTTTTTTAGTCCCCCCCCCCTGACATTTTTAAATGAGAGACAGCAAAACCATGCATGTTCAATTGACAAAGTACAGAAATCCCTTGGCTTGGTAACTGTGGACTGTAGTTATGAATAGGTTATTTGTATTTAATTAAAAAAATTACTGTAATTAAACAACAGAAAATTGTGATAGAACCAATAACCTTTAAAGAAAAAAAAGTTTTCAATCATAGCAAATTTATCATTAAGGTACAGAGCAAACTGTCTTTATCTTTAACTGTCCTCTTGTCTCTTTCTTTATTTCATAGGTTTCATCTGACTAAAGCGTGATTTATGCTCAGCGCATCCAAGAGGGTCCCGCATGGGAGAATAAAAGATCCAAAGGTATCCTTGTCACAATTCCATGTCAGCTTATGCCTGTGCGACAGCTTGGGGAAAGTATCCAATTTTTATATTTAAAAAAATATATATATTCTTTTTTATTTCTGGGAAAAGCTTTATACTTCTGGGGAAAAGCTTGCCCAGAATATTCCAAATACCAAGAACAAAGCTGAACTGACATAGAAGCAGGTGGAATAATCTCACCTGATTGCCTAGTATTTTCAATGATCTGAAGCCTGAACAATTTCCTAAAACAAATGTTGTTTACAGGGTACATACAAGCAGATTTGTAGTTTGTTTTTATTTTCATTGTCAGAGTGGCAAAATGTTTCCTTTTCCCACTGATCTGAGAACACGCTCCCTGAATATATTAAAACAGCGTGAACGGCCTCATGAATCCGAAGCGGAGCCGAGAGTTTACAATGATCTTTAGTCAGAGAGTAAAATTCTGATCACAAAGAATGACCAAAAAACAACAAGATGAAGGAGAGCAGCATGAAGGAAAGATGGGGAGGAGGAAAAATGGGTCAAACCATGAGGACGGGAGGATTAGAAGAGAGGACGAATGCAGAAAGAAAATCAGCATCAAGAAGAAACAGAAGAAACTTTGACCCTGAACTCAACACGCCTTCACTTTAGTGTCATGTCTTTGGATGAAACCAGCAACCTCCAAAACCCAAAAACAAAACCTCTTTGATTTCTTCTGTTCTGAAGACTGTCTCCCTGCTGTTTTTATCCTCATTAGATAAACGGACTGAAATAACTGGAACAGATAATTACACGCAAATCACAGCAAACATACGAGGGCGGTGTAGAGGGACTTGGGGACGCTCCTACTCTGAATCGTCGCCTTGAGAACGATTATTACCTGCTTCTGTGGGTCAAACCCTGTTCCTCCTCAGAGCCGTTAATTTGGGATCCATCCAAATCCGGACTGAAGGCCGCTCTGACTCTCCCTCAACCGATGTGAACTTTAGATAGGAGTTCAAAGTTTTTAGTTCTGTGTTGGAGTGGTTGGGAAATAAAGGTCAGCTTGAGATGAGCAACTCTAATGTTTGTATAATGTATATATTAGAGAAATATTACTGTATTATACATCTACAGGAAGATCTGAATGGTACTAGTACTAGTCATTCATTTAACATTGTACTTCATACAGTAACCTGTACTAGTACTAGTCGTTCATTTTAACGTTGTACTTCATACAGTAACCTGTACTAGTACTAGTCATTCATTTAACATTGTACTTCATACAGTAACCTGTACTAGTACTAGTCATTCATTTAACATTGTACTTCATACATTTTAAGTAACATTACTAGTATTCATTTTAACATTGTACTTCATACAGTAACATGTACTAGTACTAGTCGTTCATTTTAACATTGTACTTCATACAGTAACCTGTACTAGTACTAGTCGTTCATTTTAACATTGTACTTCATACAGTAACATGTACTAGTACTAGTCATTAATTTTAACATGGTCAGGTCAGCGCGTTTCAGGAGAGAAAATGTTGCTAATATTTTAGCATCCTGCTATCTCAAGCCGTGGGCTAACCACAAGCTGAAAAGCTTCACAGATATCGTCATACATTCTTTCAGACCTTTATTTTTTTCACCTCAATTTCCATGTGGTCAATGTATATTATTCAAACTTTCATTGACAAAACAGTTCTTTGCATTGTTTTGTTTTTTTGCTTTCCTTGTCATTCTATCAATGGATGAAGTAGATGTGTCAGTGTTGAATTGAAGATAAATGAAATGTTGTTTACATTGTAATTGTCTTTGTCAGTACATTCTGCTAGTATATCTATTCTGCTGTGTTCTCACTCTCTCTCTTTATGTTCCTCTTCTTTATCCTCCCAATTTTGTCTTTGTATTGCTTTGAACTCAGTGTCCAGTCTATGTATTTTATCTTTCTTCTCTTCCTCTCTCTCTCTCTCTCATTCTTCCTCTGCAGTTTCTTTCTATTCCTCTTTATTCTCTCTCTCTCTGCTCAGTCTTCAATAGTTTCTTGCTCCCTCCGCTCTGCTTCTCTCTCTCACTTTATTCTTCTTGTTTCTTCCCTCCTCAGTCTGACATCCTCTCTCTCTTTCTCTCTCTCTCTCTCTCTCTCTTTTTTCTCTCTCTCTCTATCTATCAATCTGAGTGTTCAGTGTTTCTAATTAATTCCCAGTTTACAGTCGTATCTTAACACACATACACACACTCAGGCTGCTAATTGAATTTTTAAGCTTCTGTTGTTCATTAGCATTTTGCCTTGTAATGTGTCTGTGTGTGTGTAAGGAATGGCATGCAGGCAGAACTGATTCATATTTTAATTTAATACAGGGCTGAAAAGTGGAGGACAGGGCTGTCTGACGGCAAGTTAAAGCAGTGAAACTATTCTAAATATAGCGTAAGCCTAAACTGATGCTGATATTATTTGGTTAGCATTTATTTTAGGTGGCTAACATACATTTTGTTGCTGCCCTTGTCCACAGCCAAAGGAAAGCATAATTATGAATCCCACTGCATTTTTTGGCAGGACCTTAACCGTGTCGCTGGGTGAAGTGGAGACGAAATGATCAAGGTGAGGCAATGACCTCGAGTAGATACGGACAGGAAAGCCCATTGGTCAGGGCACAGGACCTGAAATAAACAGGTTACTGGTTCCTTGGTGAGCATGGACGCCTGGCCAATCCGAAAAGCAGTGGGATTCACAATAACACACTGGGTATCGGTAAATAAATATCCACCAAAATAACCCATCTCCAGACAAACGATACCTCTAATCGATCCTTTTTATGCCCAGATCCAGAAAAAAACTATTTGTTTTGCTCACAGCCAATCACTGCAAGCGGTCTTGGATTTAATGGGACGTGTGATTGGCCCACTACCTGGAGAATGCCTGCCTGCACACGGAGATGTCTGAGCCGGCGACTAGCAGCTAACGGTGCTGAAGGCCCCAACAGCAACAGTTCTGATAAGAGTTAACAGTTTTAACCTGGAGGGGGGACCGGACGGCGGGCTTTATGCGTTAAGAGTGCTGTGCAGTACAGAGACACACACACAGTTTATATTACCAGGATGGGTATTGAATGAAGTACTGTAGGTTATAGACTGACCAAAAATAAAGTACTTCAAACAACTGTACTTCAAAACACCCAAACTAACCCTTCAAGTTCTTGCAGTGGAGAAGGGTTAGATTATGGTGGGAGTGGTAAACCCCTAAACAACAGACACTTTACCGCTCAAACACACACACACACACACACACACACACACACACACACACACACACACACACACACACACACACACACTCTCTCTCTCTCTCACCTCCCTGTGAGCTGTAGCTGCTGGTCTCCGGTCTATTTAAATGCTCTAACTGACTGGAAGCATGAGAGTCACACCAGAGACCGAAAACCCTCAAACACAAAGAGCTGAGTGAGCTAAATAGACGACCAACAGACACACTGTGACAAAGAGTGTATGAGTGTATGAGTGTGTGTGTGTGTGTGTGTGTGTGTGTGTGTGTGTGTGTGTGTGTGTGTTATCCAGAACCTCGTTATCAGAGTCTCAGAAGTAATCAGCATGTTGGTCAGGCTATAATTTTACTTTCTATCAGCCAAGCGAACAAAATTGAGTGACTCTGAATGAGAAACTCTCTGACCTCTCGTTTAAAGACTGCCGGCTTGCTGTTCTGAATAAAGCTAATATTAGTCAGGATAAATTACCATGCTGTTTTATATTTCAAACATCATAACGATCATTCTCGCTTGTGTATATCTATCAGAGAGGACTATTATGTTGTCGCAAGTTTTTTCCAGTTTTTATGCTTTCTTCCGGTTTCGTTTCATTGTAAAATTGAACCTGGTTATACTTCTGGACTGTTGGTCGGTCTGAAAACACAGTTTAAAGAAACACTTCTAATTGACATCTGACTTTGTCTTAAGGAGTGTTTCCCAATTTTTGGGACCTCTCCTGGCCTGAGGCTTTAAGGAGGCTTGCGGCTCTAACTGTAAACTCTGCACCCCCCCTACTCGCTTCCGGGGCCTTGGACTTTGACAGGGAGAGAGGGCGAAGTCCTAAAAATAATGGTTTTGGATATACGATGCTCCACCCAACAGCGATCATTTTCTATTAATGCTAATGTATGTATGCAGATGTTTCAACTTTGATCTGTGCTTTACCAATATTTATAGAGCTGAGAAGGAATCTTGATGTCGAGTTGTTATTACTAAATGAGTGAAAATAAACATAGCCAAAACTACATTTTTATTGTTATTTGGTATTAGTAATGTTTATTATAAGTCTTTTGATCGGTGACAGTACAGAAGGTCAGAAAGACAATTTATCAAGCGTTAACTTATGTGAGCACAAACTCAATTAGATGCAATCCGTAGCTTATTTATGATCCAATGTTAGATGTGTCTCAGGTTTATTTTTTTCACTCTATATACATTTTCCTCTCCAAATTCATTATCAATTTGAAATCCCTCAGAAATGGGAGCTGTCATATTGTTCTTACAGTGTAGACCATGCACACTGTTGGTGATGCACTTAAGCCTCTGTGCCTCTCTGTGTATTAATGTCTTCCATAAACGGTATTGATCTTAAGTCACACTCCACTTACTAAATTACATTACAGGTGAATTACTTTAGTTCTATTAAATAAATATGAACAGTCAAATTAATGGAGGAAGCTGAGCAATATCAAGTATGTGTGTGTGTGTGTGTGTGTGTGTGTGTGTGTGTGTGTGTGTGTGTGTGTGTGTGTGTGTGTGTGTGTGTGTGTGTGTGTGTGTGTGTCGCCACGGAAAAAATGCCAAGGACAGGTCAAGGTGGAAACATTAATCTGAAGAGGGGAATCTCCTTTCCTTCTCCCCTCCTCTCCTCTTGTTAGGAGACTATGTTAGGAAAAACCATACACTGAATAAAAAGAAGTGGACATGGTGGTTGTGATGTCACCAACTAGTTTGTGGACCATACGGTTTTGAAATTTTGAGTTCTGCACTTTGGCAGTCACCATCTTGATTTGAACATGACCATAAACTCATGTTTGCAATGTTCACTGAAGTAACAAATGAAGTAAAAAGTAGGGGCATTTCTTCATATACTTCTATACAATCAGACTTATTTCAGCAACCACAGGAATTTGAAATGATGGCCTTTAGAATTATGCTGTACTTTACAGAACCAGGGGTTGCCAACCGGGACCAAGTAAGTGGACCTTGTGTTAAGATTACGCTCCCACAACATATTTTTGCATTTTAAAGCCAATTGTGTTAGCAAACTGTTTAAGTCCAGAGAAGAAGAGGACCTAAAGTTGAGCCCTGTGGGACACTATAGCTGATATGTTAAGAGGTGGAGCTTATTATAATCTCAAGAGTAGGTTTGGATTTAAAAGTGGGGATCTATGTCATGCAGTTTAATAAAAATCAAAGCTCTCAAAGTTGTGCTAAAACTATGAATCAGATAATTGCTTCCTGTATGTACTGTTAAGAAAACATAATTTGTGTGTTATAGTGCTGCAACTTACCTGCCACAGTGACCCTGGCGGTCCGGCTAACGATGCTACCCAGTCCGTCCAGCGTGGCAAGGCACTGGTATCCGCCCTCATCGGGCCGGTGGTGCCGCGAGTGCACAACGTTCTGCACCAGCAGCGAGCCGTTAGCCAGCTGCTGCCGCCGCTCATCCACCACCGTGCTCAGCAGCACGCCGTCCTTGCGCCATGTGATGGAGGGAGGTCCCGCCGCTGCGTCGGACTGCGCCTGGCAGTCGAGCTGCAGAACGCCACCTCTCACCGTTACAGCGTCCTGAGGCTCTTGGCTGAAAGTGAAGTCCACAAAGCCTCCGAGACTTGACGAGGTGGAGGAGGAGGGGGAGAAAGATGAGTAGGCGTCTGAGGCTAGAAGAGGAGAGGAGAGGGGTTAGATGGAGACACAATAAATCATAACGTCACCCATAGGACAGTTATTTATTGATGCAAACACTCTCCATTATATATACTGACAACAGAGCTGCAAGCAAACACAGGTGGTAAGAGGGGTGTCGAACAGGGTGTCCACTGGGATGTGCCACACTCAAAATATGATACCATAAATCCAAACAAAATAAATAAATTAGTAAGTCTGGAGGTAAAGAAACATCTCATCTCACAGGGGATCAAAACCGATCAATACATCTAGGCAAAACGGACAAACCAATTCAGGGCCCGAGGCCTGCACGGGGGGGGGCAGAGGCCTCACAACAAGGCTGTTTCTTGATTAGCTTGAGTTACTGCAGACACACTTCCTGCCTCAGGCTTCATATGAACATAGAGCGGCTATAACGTATATATTTTATAATAACAATCGATGAAATGACCACGTGTAATGTTAAAGGTAGCCCACCTGGTCAGCACAAAACAACAAGCAGATGTCATTAGCAACAAGCCGATACAGCGGAGCGCGCTCACAATGGGGCCAAACGTGTTTATTGCAGGTTTAGCTAACAGACTAGCTAACTGGTGCTCATCTTTCCCAACATGGACCAGAATATTTCACAACTCTAAGAAAATAAAACCTTTTTCCAGAGGGTCAGACCCACATCTGGATCCAGATGGTGAGTCAAATCCATAACCCATAATGCCTTTGTCTCCCCTATGTTGGTGCCAAAACCATTTTTGCAGCAGCAGCAGAAGGCATACAAGGACTACAAGTAGTGTTTATATTTCCATGCTTTCATCTATTTATTCATGTGTGGGGCTGATCTATTTATTCATATAGTAATTAGATTTGTCAGATACGTCTCTTCACAGCAGAAAACATGTTGAGTTTAACCCTCTGACCTGTAGCGCTTTACTCTGCAGGATAACTCACCGTCACTACCAAAGCCACATCAATCTGCTGTATTCTTTGTTTTTTTATGATGAAATATTTGGTATAATCTTGTGACAGGCTCAGACGCCGGCAGCCTCTCCTCTCATCTTTGATGCTAAAAAAAGTCTTTCATCACGATCAGAGGGGCAGTTTGTTTCGGTCTAAGACGCCGTTCAGAGTCTGTGTGTTTCCTGGAGTCCCGTCACAAAGTCGACTTTGAAGGGCAGCAGATGCTATTTTTCTTTTTGATTCTACTACTTTGCTTTTAAACCCCTGACAGCTTCAGTCTCTCCTGAAGGAAAACTCTGATCAGACGAAGATCAGGTCTAAAATACTGCCTCTGGATCTGTTCCCAACTGGGACGAGCAAACAAATTGAAAAACACTCAACATAAAATAAATATATCAGAGCTTCTTTTCTTGCTTTAATAATAGAATAAAAAAGCATTGATTGAATAAGAACCATTGTCGATAGGAACAGGGCTGTAGGCAGGACTTTAGATCAAGGTACTCCTCCTAACAACTCCCTTCGCGCTAAAAGCCTCTAGATCTTTGAAATGATTTGGATTTTTCCTATTTTCCTATTTACCTAAGGTCTCAGTTATGCATTCTGCAAGTTTCCTGTGAAAAGCAACAGGTGTTTATCAGAAGAGGCTGGTACATATAGGAGGTTACTACTTTGAGAGGCAAGAAGAAGATCAAAATACACCTGCAGGAGGACGGGAAGGGCGGGAAGGGCGGGACCTTATTAACCGATTCAATGAGATCCATTTCTTTTTCATTTGACTCTAAATGGACCATCATTTACTAAATGAACATCATGCTGTATTGAAGAAGACTTGAAACTGGAGATTGAGACCATAAACTCATGTTTACAATGCTTACTGAGGTAATAAATCAAGTGAGAAGTAGAGTCATTTTCTCATAGACTTCTATACAATCTCACTTTTTTTTGCAACCGGAAGAGTCGCCCCCTGATGGTCAGTAGAGAGAATACAAATTTTAAGAGACAACTGCATTGGCCTCACTTGATAAAGCCAGAGGTTGCTGCCTGGACCGAATGCAAATAGAGACGGTGAGAGACATGTGTGTATTGTGTCACGCCTTTAGATAGTAGATAGTTATTTATCTCTGTCCCTATAATTACTGCATTAATAGGTTGATTAGGAAAATTATACACCAATAATTAAAAAAGATACAATTAAATATAATACGAACTAATAATTAATCAGGAAGGCAACTGTGAATAAAAAAAATCAGTTGTAAACTTCCCTGTTAATTCTCAGACAGAGTACAACAACTCTCGTCATTTTGTCCACAGTTAATCACAAATGTGCTGTTCCAGTTTAAATGAGCAGAAACTGTTGTTGTTTTCTAAAGATTGATTAGATACGAGAAACATCTCATGAACTATATGTAGGCACTTTTACTGCATTTTATATTTCATCAAAAGAGATTTTTATTTTCTTTATGCATAATAGATGAATATCAAGATAATACATGCACAAGAGAGCTCTTAAAAGGCAGCACAAGACACACATGTCTCTCCCCGTCTCCACATGTTTGATCTTTAGGCTGCTGCTGCGTTACATAGGCCAACGGTCCTCAGTTACGTTTTTAAATTTACTAAAGGTAAAGCATTTTATTCCCAACATGAAGGTCTTAATGCTGTCTGAAAAGTAATCTAACTATAGATTAATTCTGGTGGACAATTACTGAATCCTTTCATTTATTATCTGATTATTTCTTTATTTCTGGCCCAAAAGTATAAGATATTAAATAAAGCCTGTTTAAAACTAAGTTTTCCGAGAAATGCCAGGACAGGAAGTGCCCTGAGTGTCCTTAACTGTAACCAGAGCAGTCAGGCAGAGTAAGAACTATGAAATCCTAACAGAACCCTGAACTGAGGACACGTTCATCACTTACTTTTCATTATTTACGGCTTCCTTCTTGGGCCATCTTCCTTTTGTTTCCTCATTCCTTACCTTCTATTTTTCCTTCCCTACCCTTCCTTCCTTGTTGACCTCTGTCCACCTTCCTCCCCTTCCTTCTCTCCTCACCCTACCCTTCCTTCCTTCCTTGCTTCCGTTCTGTCCACCCGTCTCCCCTTTTTTCTGTTTCCTTCCTCTCCTTTCTTCCGTCTCTCTCTGTCTTTCTTTTCCTTCACGGTTTCCTTCATATTGATTCCCCTTCAGCAGACCTCCCCCTCTCTCTCTATCAGTAAATCACCATCTTGACAGCTCTATCTGTACTCACCTCCACCAGTCACATGCACACACACACACACACACACACACACACACACACACACACACACACACACACACACACACACACACACACACACACACATACATACAGTCAGTTCATCAATGTGTCCTTGTCCTCGTTGTCCTGCAGTTTGATGCTATCACTCTCTGTCTGCTCTCCTTCCATCTCTACTCTCTCTTCTCAATGTGTCTTGGTCATTGTTTCTTCATATTTCATCTTTAACATCGAGCTGCTATAAACTGCCATATTTTATGGCCTAAAAAGTTTTATTTTATTCTTCCATTACTACTGAATAATTTCATAATAACTTCAAGGAAATTTCCAGGAAAATACGAAGTGTTTCTGTTTTGGGACAATAATTACATAGAATGTTCAAATACACTTCTAAATGATAAATTCAACTCAAACAGTCTTTTAGTCAGTGCAGGGTAGCTGAGAATACAGAACTGTGACATTTGTCAACAGCCGAGTATACGATTCAACATGTACAGTGTTTACGATAATACATGCATTATAAAATGTACTTGGGTTTAAATTGAGCTTTCTAAGAAATTCATAGTTTCCCCATTATTGATGTCAAATAAAAAATGTATAACTACATAGTTCCTTCCAGGGAAATCATTGGAAAATTAAAAGCCCCGTAAATTAAAGCATTACCGGAATTTCAACAATAAATTCAGAGCAGACAATAGGAAGTCTTGTCTGGAATGTTTAAAAGCCTCTTCTTTCCTATTTTTGAAGCAGATTGTCTTTGAATTCTGACAAAAATAGAATCAAAGGAATTCCTCACAGAAATGTCTGAGAAGAAACTGAAACGATCTGTCAATTCACTGACTGTAATAGATTAAAGTTAAGTAAAGAGGCCAATAATACTCTGGTTCCAGCTTCGCCCGTGTGACAATTTGCAGGTTCTATCTGCCCTCTACGGTAGTAGATTATAATAATAAAGGCAGTAAAGTTGTGAAAACCTTTATATTTTTTATACCTAGTTCAGGTCTTGCAGATCATGTGGGTCCAAACCAAAATTTCCCCATGGAAAACCTACTCAAACTTGACATGCATAATTATTTAAAAAAAAGAAAGTACCACATCAAAAAGACACTGAGTACAGTCTATAACAGTCCTAGGGCAACACATTCTCACTCCCAAAACAAATACAGTCGCTTGGTCAGTGGACATAAGCTTCAAACTATGACGCTCTAGGTTCCCCTCTAGCATCAGCTTTGGACATGTCAGGGGCGATGGGTAAGTTTCCCCTCGTTACATGCATAGTCTCTTTTAGAAATAAGGTTCCAACGGAGGTTCACTTGGTTCAGTTTAGGAAAAGACTGTGGTTTGGCTATTATGTAACTTACATGAGCGGCATTAGTTAAGTGTGTACGTTACGTAACAGAAGTAAGGTAAAATCATAGATTGTAAATGAAAAGGGCCGTAGTCATCATGATAGTTTTGAGCCTTGAGGCCTTGAAGCCTTTGGTTTATTATAGTCAGTGAACGAAATTGACCATGTTTGGACTGCGTAGGAGTTAAACCGTGGTGGAGACCCCGTATACGGCTCTGGTAGCAACCTGTCAATCACAAGGTAGCCCTGCCCTAAAGCATAAATGAACATCATGCTGTATTGAAGAAGACTTGAAACTAGAGATTGAGTCCATAAACTCATGTTTACAATGTTTACTGAGGTAATAAATCAAGAGAGAAGTAGAGTGATTTTCTCATAGACTTCTATACAATCTGACTTCTTTTTACAAAAGGAGGAGTCGCCCCCTGATGGTCAGTAGAGAGGATTCAAGTTGGCATTTCTGCATTGGCTTCACTTTTTTGAAACGGAGAGTGCCGCCTGGGTAAAATAAGCCAATGTTGACTTGGTTTCACACTCGACACAAACAGCGGTCTCCTGGGTGAAAGTCCCATGATGTTGTTAGCTGAGTGAGCAAGAAATGGTTAGGGAGTTAGAGACGTAGGCAGATATAGAGCCGTCTATAACTGACCAGACGAGAGTCGGGGACAGCGAGGTGGATATTAGCCAAGACCATCTGAACACACACGCTCTCACAGTGGCTGACACTGCGGGTGAGTGTCTGAAAAACAGACTGCATTAAGACTCTGGACGGCATCCAAAAACGTTGTGTGTGTGCGTGTGTGTGCTTAAAGTCTGCGGGCTGCCGGCTGCCAGAACCATCATGACTGAGAGGAGGAAACAGGAAGGAACAGAAACTATGAGGGGGGAAAAGAAGGAGAAGGAGGAGTGACACATCCAGAAAACCAAAAAATCCCAAATCTGTCTCAGTGACACCATGGTGAATGGAAAATGGACTTATATAATGCTTTTCTAGTCTTCCGTCCATTCAAATTTTTTTAACAGTACATGTCATTCACCCATTCATACCCATTCATACACTGATGAGAGGGGCTACCATGCAATGTGCCATGGTATATATGTATATATAAACACATGCAGTGAGCTCTGACACCAGCTGGACAGCACCAGTGCATGTGTGTGTGTGTGTGTGTGTGTGTGTGTGTGTGTGTGTGTGTGTGTGTGTGTGTGTGTGTGTGTGTGTGTGTGTGTGTGTGTTGTGTTTGTTTAGCATTAAGCCTTCATTAACAAGTCATCCAGCCTCTGTGTCTCATTGAACTATAACTCTGATAATCCCTTTGACGATCTCACAGCTGAGCTCACACACACACACACACACACACACACACACACACACACGCGCACACACACACACACACACACACACACACACACACACACACACACACACACACACACACACACACACACACACACACACATATAAACCAATCAGCAGCGACTGATGTATCCTTCCATCCATCATGGACAGACACAAAAGCATGTGGTAGTGATTGCTTAGCAGCAGATGAGCAGTTAACATTTGTCATGTGGATTAAACACAATGTCGCCATCCTGCCGTCTCTGCTGTAGAAAAAAATGATGTGCCCATGCTTGATCCGGCCCACAGCTCTGACTGTTTGAGTGTTTTTTTTCCAACTGGGGAACAGGATTGAGCTCTATGACTATCTATATCTTCAAGCCTTATAAAAGTGTTTTTTTCTATATTTTGTTTTGATCGCAATTTCTAAACCAGCAGTTTCGCAATGGCAAACCCATGTCGGTCACCAGTGCAGTCATATCTTTTATCCAGCACGACTTGCCTTTTTCTTCTTTGCCTCAGGCTACAGAAACACAGAACTGTGTTGACCATAGACTGTATATAAGAAGTGGGCATAGTCATCATGTCCTCACCTATTGGTTTGTGGAATGTAGTTTTGAAGCCTTGGGTGGAGCGATTTCACCGTCGCCATCTTGGATTATGATCATCGCCATGTTGTTAATTTTGCAACCGATTCACAGAAGTTCATTTATTTGGAATGCAAGGGACTGACGAAGAGACGGCGTTTATGTCTCTGGTTGCTGCAGCGACCTGTCAATCACAGTAAGCCTGACCTAAAGCATACTCTGCTTTATGGTCTATTTGACTGTAAATGGACCATAATTTACTTAATGAACATCATGCTGTATTGAAGAAGACTTGAACCTAGAGATTGAGACCATAAACTCATGTTTACACTGTTTACTGAGGGAATAAATCAAGAGAGAAGTAGAGTCATTTTCTCATAGACTTCTATACAACCAGAGGAGTTGCCCCCTGATGGTCAGTAGAGAGAATGCAAGTTTTAAGACAGTTCCACATTGGCTTCACTTGGCAGAACCTGAGGTTACCACCTAGTGTAAACACAGTGTTTTGTTTATAGGGACAGTTTTCCATTGTGTGACATTCAACGGGTAATGAATGAATAAAATAATCTGTGGAGAAGCTGTGCACACACCCAAAAAATTCTCATCTAGGTTATACATTAATTATTATAGATCTTAATGTCTGCCAATTGTCCTGTAAAAAAACATTCATCAGCTGTTTTTGATTCATTTTACATTTGCTCTCCCGATTATCCAAACTGGCCTGGTTTGATATGATAAAGGTTCAGCCTATATTTATAATAATTTTTCTCTATAATTTTACTTTACACTTTTATGTTCACTTTGCACTTATATTCTTAATA